>NC_044561.1:105176507-105256878 GCF_007565055.1 Rhinopithecus roxellana | reverse complement strand
GGAACATCATACTGGACTATGAACTACTAGAGGGCAGGGATTTTGTGTCTTTTTTGTTTACTACTCTGTCCTTAGTAACCACAATGGTGCCTGACACATAATACATGATCAATAAATGTTTATCAAATGAAGGCTTACAAGTTTGATTCGACATAGGCTCAGACAAGATTTTCACAACCTGTAACTCAATTCAAAGTGATTTGGGGAAGGAACTCATTCCCCTTCATGTACATCTATAGTGAAATACCCATATTTTCCAGCCTATCATCAAGAAAGCATTTTAAACAAATTCTTGTTCAAGACTTGTTTTGATCATATGCCGTTTGCTAATTCCCCACTCTGCTCACTTTTCCCTTACATGTCACTCCTGTGGCTCATGTGGGGGCCACAGTGGGAAGTTACTCTGCATGGCAACCATGAGAAGGAAGTTTCTTGCCTGGCACCCAGCAGGAGGCTGAGAGCACAGCCAGGGTGGTAGAGCGAATCAGGCCAGAAAGGGGAAATTGGAAGCTTCCTCACTCCTGCTAACTCAGAACTTTACAGTGTAATAGCTTATGTGTCCCCAAAGCATGTCACCACCAACAACAAAAATCTCGATTATCAGAAATCTCATGGTGGGTCATGCCTGTAATCCTAGCACTTCAGGAGGCCGAGGCGGTTGAATCACTTGAGCCCAGGAGATCGAGATAGCCTGGGCAACATAGTGAGACCCTGTCTCTATTTAAAAAAAAAAAAAAAAAGAAGAAGGGAAGGGGAGGGAGAAAAAAAAAAGAAAAGAAAAGAAAGAAATCTCAATTATCCTTATTGTCATAGAAATCTGAAACTAGCTGCTCAAACTGCTTCCCACTGGCCCCAGCGCCAGGGTGAAAAACCAGAAGTCACTTGTGCCCAAAGCTTGATGGCTTCACTGGTGAATTCTACCAAACATCTAAGGAAGAATGAATACCAATCCTTCTCAAACTTTTCCAGAATACTAAAGAGGAGATAACACTTCCTAACTCATTCTATTACCCTGATATCAAAGTCAGACTAAGACACTTGCATCCTGGACTCCTTCCTAGTGCTCTTTCTGCCATGCCTCACAGTCTTCCGGGATGGCCAGACAGAAAAAATGGGAAGGAAGACCCAACAGGTAAGATCCCCGCCCACTCCCCGTCAGGTGTCCTTACCCCAGCCCACCCAAGCCTCTCTTCCACTAAGGAAAGGCTGAGATCAGAGGTGACCCAAGCACTCTGGACCCTCTCCATGACACCACGCTAAAATGCTTCACTCTGCCCACAAGTGCCCCAGAGAGAAGGGACCCTGCTGCTCAAGGAGTGGTGCGGATGGAAGACTGTACACCTTGAAGCCAGGGGTGAGGGTCAGCATCCAGGGAGGGCACAAACCACACACACACACACACACACACACACACACACAGCCCTGCCAGCCACAGTGCCTCAAATCTCACCAACAGACATTCAATCCTTTGCATGTAATTATCTGGCCAAAAATTCAATCAAGATTCATGATACAAATCCTTATTACATGCAGATCACCAGGCCACATAAAAAAACCCAAGGAATTCCCAACAGTGGCAGCACAAAGAGTTAAAAGAACTTGAACTTCAAAAACAAATAGACCTAGAATCAGGCCCTGCCTCTGCCATTTTCTGGCCATAAGAATCTTGGGCAAGTCACTTCACCTCACTGGGCCTGTTTCTTCAGCCATAAAATGGGAATAACAATAATAGTACATTCTTTTCAGATGTATTAAACATTCCTTTCACATTCATTCTTTTCAGATGTATTAAACAAACAAAAATCCCTCATAAATAAATAATAATAGCACATACTTCCCAGGGCTGTTTGATGGACAAAATAAAAACAACACATGTAGCTGGGCATGGTGGCCTATGACTGTAATCCCAGCACTTTGGGAGGCCAAGGCGGGAGGACTGCTTGAGCCCAGAAGGTCAAGACCAGCCTGGGCAACATAAGGAGACTCCATCTCTGTAAATAATTTTTTTTTAACCAGCCAGGCACAGTAGCACACACCTGTGGTCCCAGCTATTAATACTCAAAAGGCTGAGATGGGAGAATCGCTTGAGCCTGGGAAGTGGAGGCTACAGTGAGCTGTGATTGTGCCACTGCACTCCAGCCTCGGCAAGAGAGCTGAGACTCTGTCTCGAAAAACAAAAATAACATATGTAAACCATTAAGTTCATTGTCTGACAGATATTGAGAGCTCAATAAATATTAGTTACCACTGAAACATAATGCAACATAGCAAAAGCTTTCCAGGAGTATGTTTCTAATCCTAGGGCTTTATATCTGGAAATAGACAAGAGGTCCAAAATTTATGTACAAGGATGTTCACTGCAATGATTTCTATAGAGGCAAAACCCAGTCACCTAGCCATCCACCAGTGGCAGCGGATGGCTAGACAGACTCTGTGCAGTGTACCCAGAACATGATGTGACTAGTAAAAGGAATGCCATGGCTCTGTAAACACTATCACGAAGAGATGCCCATGAGGAGTCAGGTGAAAAACAGCAAGTCCTAGAATAATATATGCAATATGGTATTATTTGGTGAAAAATATCTATATTTACATATATACATTCATACATGTATGTACTTGTATATGCACAGAAAAATTCTAGAAGGCTGCAACACATGTCTCAACGCAATAACTTCTGAAGGCTAAGAAGGGAGCAGCCATTCTTTTACTTTATACACTCGTATAAAGTTTGAATATTTTTCGTAGGTGGTGGTGGTGGTGGTGTTTTGGAATCAAGTCTCACTGTGTCACCCAGGCTGGAGTGCAGTGGCACAATATCAGCTCACTGCAACCTCCGCCTCCTGGGTTCAATCAATTCTCCTGCCTCTGCCTCCTGACTAGCTGGGGCTACAGGAGCATGCCACCACCCCTGGCTAATATTTTGTATTTTAGTAGAGATGGGGTTTCACTGTGTTGCCCAGGCTGGTTTCGAACTCCTGAGCTCAGGCAATCCGCTCACCTCTGCCTTCCAAAGGGCTAGAATTACAGGCATGAGCCATCGCACCCGGTCAGGTTTGTTTGTTTGTTTAAGAGACAAGGTCTAGCCGTGTTGCCCAGGCTGGAGTGCAGTGGCACAATCACGGCTCACTGCAGTCTTGACCTCCCAGGTTCAAGTGATTCTCCCAACTCAGCCTCCCAAGGAGCTGGGAGCACTGTGCACACTATCAAACCTGGCTAATTTTTAAAATTTTTTGTAGAGATGAGGTCTCATCATGTTGCCCAGGCTGGTCTAGAACTCCTGGGCTCAAGCAATCCTCCCACCTTGGCCTCCCAAAGGGCTGGTATTACAGGCGTGAGCCACTGCTCTCTGCCTGAATTTTTTTAGTTTTAATTAAGGACATGTATCACTTTCTAATTAGAGGAAGAAAGTATGAGAGACAGACAGACACACAGAGAGAGAAGTGCTCATTCTTGAACATTCCATGCCAGCTCTCCCATGAGGGCCTTTGCACCTGCTACCTTCTCTGCCTGCATCACCCTATTTCCAGATAATTGCAGGCCATGTTTCCTCACTTCCTTCAGGCTCTTTGCAGATGCCACCTCCTCTGTGAAGCCCTCCCTGACCAGCCTATTCATAAAATAGCAATGCCATCTCCTCCCATGTCCGTTCTCCCTGCCCTCTTCCCAGCTTTCTTGCCCTCCATTGTCCTCACTCACTCTGTGACATGCCCTTTATTCTATTTGCTGGTTAATTGTCTATCTCACCCCAACTATAATGACAGCTCCAGAGGTCAGGGGCTTGATGTCTTTCATTCACTGCTCCTTCCCCAGTGCCTGGCATGTAGCGAATGGCTGTGTCCAGATAGCACTAGGTCACCAGCCCGAAAGATCAAGCTTTGAGCCATCTATCTTGACTTCGCAGATTTAAAGGGATGGGATCTGCTGGCAATTCTGCTTCCAAGAATCCATCCTCTCAATATACTCACACTAGTGCCCAGAAATGTATATGCAAGAATGTTCAGTGCAGTGCTGCTCCTAAAAGCTAAAAACTGGAACTAACCCACAGACCTATTCATAGAGGACCAGCTTCATAGTTCCTGATACATCCAAGTTATGCAGCAGCGGGCAGTTGTTAAAAAGAATAAGATGGCCAGGTGCAGTGGCTCAAGCCTGTAATCCCAGCACTTTGGGAAACCGAGGCGGGTGGATCACCTGAGGTCAGGAGTTCGAGAGCAGCCTGGCCAATATGGTGAAACCCCATCTCTACTAAAAATACAAAAAGTAGCTGGGCATGGTGGCACATGCCTGTGGACCCAGCTACTGCAGAGGCTGAGGCAGGAGAATCACTTGAACTCGGGACACGGAGATGCAGTGAGCTGATATTGCACTCCAGCCTGGGTGACAGAGCAAGACTCCATCTCAAAAAAAGAGTAAGGTAACAAAAGAATAAGATGAATCTAAATCCCTCTCATGAAAGTATATCCATGCTATAGACTTACAGAAAAAACCAAATGGCAGGACATAGCTATCATTTTATATTACTAGTCAAAAAAAAAAGTACAAGGCTAAAGCCAACCTGCTAGCAGCGACTGCTGCTGTTGAGAGTGGGATGGGATAGGGTGAGTGAGACATAGGAGACTTTTATTTTTATTTTTTCATTTACACACACTTTTTTTTTATTATAAACTAGTATTATTACTTTTAAAAGTTATTTAAAGTATTTTTTTAAAGAGAAGGAAGAGGCGGGGTATAATGGTTCACATCTGTAATCCCAACACTTTGGGAGGCTGAGCCAGGAGGATCACTTGAGCCCAGGAGTTCAAGACCAGCATGGGCAGCATAGTGAGACCCCATCTCTACAAAAAAATACAAAAAAAAAAAAAAAATAGCTTGCCATAATGGTGCATGCCTATAGACCCAGCTACTCACAAGGCTGAGGTGGGAGGATCACTTCAGCCCAGGAGGTTGAGGCTGTAATGAGCTGTGATCACACCACTGCACTCCAGCCTGGGTGACAGTGAGACCCTGTCTCAAGAAAACAAAACAAAACAAAAAAAAAAAAAAAAAAAGGAGGAGAGAGAAATAATCAGAACCTGGAGGAGAGTGTGTAGCCACTCCTGCTCTCCCTCCCAACACTGCAAAACCCAGCTCTCAGGGCACTGTCCCCTTGTTCTCAAGTCCTGGTCCCTGGAGCTGGATGATGGGGCAGGCCTCCCACACCCTAGCTCAACTATGATTTGTATCTTCAGGACGGGGAGTCAGTATCACAGTGAGGGGTGTCCAGGGTCAGAAAGGGGAAGGTACAGGAGGAAGAACAAAGATGAATCCATACCCAACTCTTGTTGGGTATAAAACACTCTCCCAGTTAACAGGAGGGCATTCTAACTAGAGTCTGGAGATGTCGCTTCTCCTACCTCTCTTCCTCCCCGCCCAGAGAGGACACTGCAACCCCCAGTCCAGAGGGAACACTGCTCACCTCCCTAGGCACCCCAACTCCACCTCCTGGGTTGCTGATATGGTTTGGCTGTGTCCACACTCAAATCTCAACTTGAACTGTGTCTCCCAGAATTCCCCCGTGTTGTGGGAGGGAACAAGAGGGAGGGAACTGAATCATGGGGGCTGGTCTTTCCCGTGCCATTCTCATGATAGTGAATAAGTCTCACGAGATCTGATGGGTTTATCAGGGGTTTCTGCTTTTGCGTCTTCTCGTTTTCTCTTGCTTCTGCCATGTAAGAAGCACCTTTTGCCTCCCGCCATGATTGTGAGGTCTCCCTAGCCATGTGGAACTGTAAGTCCAGTTAAACCTCTTTTTCTTCCCAGTCTTGGGTATGTCTTTATCAGTTGCATGAAAACAAATTAATACAGGAGCTCTCCCCAGACACTGCAGCCCTGACTCCAATATCCCAAGCGGCTCCATCCTCTCCAAGATGCCTTCTGGGCACTGGGGAGAATCAGGCCAGGCCCCGAGCCCAGGCCCCCAAGCCCCATCTTAATGGCCCACTCCCCGGCTCATATCCCACTCCCTGGCTGATCACGGCCAACCTTCTCCACCGAGGCACTGGATTGAAACAACATATTCTTCTGCCATTCTGCTTTTCTTGTTTCATCCTCTTTGTAAATGGACTGTTTGCTGTGGATCTTGCCTGGCTGCATGGATGTGCCAGCAGCACTGGAAGGTTTCTGGAAAGAAAGATGGGCACCCAAGTCACCATGAGGGCGTTTCCCTTCCCCATGGGGGACCAGATACCAGAGGAAGATGACAAAAGAGCGGCCCTCCCGAGCCCCCGCAGTAGGTACACTGCCCTGGAAAAAGCAGCACTCAGTGGATCCCGGGAAACCTCCACTTTAAGTTCCCAGCAGTTCTACTAGAGCAAAATTGGGGCAGACTTGAGTTTGCCTTTGGGGAAGACCCTTCCTTTGTCCTGGAAGAGACCATCCTGGTTAAAAATGAGGATAAAGGTCGGGCATGGTGGTTCACACCTGTAATCCCACCACTTTGGGAGGCCGAGGCGGGCAGACAATTTCAGGCCAGGAGTTTGAGACCAGCCTGGCCAACATGGCAAACCCTGTCTCCAATCAAAATACAAAAAATTTAGCCAGGCATGGTTGTGCACACCTGTAATCCCAGCTACTAGAGAGGCTGAGGCAGGATAATCGCTTGAACCTGGGAGACAGAGGTTGCGCTGAGCAAAGATCACACCACTGCACTCCAGCCTGGGCGACAGGGTGAGACTCCATCTCAAAAATAAAAAATAAAAATAAAAATACGGATAGAGGGGCAAATATACCTATACACCCATTTCCCTAGAAGATTTGAAAGCAGTGGTCTAACCTCTGATAACTCAAAGACGGTATGAGTGTCTTATGGTCAAGTGTACACATCTTACAGCAAAATTATATCCCAGCAGACCATGTTGGATCTAGGTCTAGACTGCCTTATGCCTAGCAATTATTGCGTGTTTGGGGAAGGTGGTGTTTCTCACTCAAGCCTCAGCTTCTAGGAATGGAAATCAGACTTTGACCGCAAGAACAATCTCACTGGTTCCTCCTGCCCCATACAGGAGATTATTGCACTGATTGTTGGAATACTGTACTCACTGCTGAAAGTTCAAAGGTGAGCCATCCCCTGCAAGTAGGGAAAGAGTAACTCCTCCTTCTCTTTCTCCCTATTCGCCGCAAAATAGAACTGTCAGCCATTCTTGGAAGGGCTAGTCCTGGGGCAGAGATGAGGCTCAGAGGAGGAAGAAAGTGGTTTGTCTGTATCTGGGTCTCAGACTCTTGCAGCCTGGTCTCCGAGCAGGTGAGGCCCCGATGGCTCCCTCTGCACCTGGGCCAAGGTCAGGTGACTTGTGCTTGAGGACTGAGAATGCAGCCCAGGATCTAACTTCCAATTTTAGGTTTTCAGGGTTGTGTTCTCTTTGGGTTCTGCCTTTCAGCTTTCAGACTTTTAGGCCTGGTATTAGCCATGCCCTGGAAAGGGACCTAGCCCCAGCTCCAGGTTAGACACAGTGGGACTAAAACCAGAGGGTGCCCTCCCCAGGCCCACAATGTTCAAAACAAGTGAGTTTAGGGACCTAAAGGCACTCTGGAAAAAGTACATCCCAATAAGAAAATACACACACAGCAGGTGTGTGAAGGCCGGCAGCTGGAAAGTGAGGGTAGCCTTCTGGTTGGGCTCTTGCTCCTACCTGCTGGGACACAGGCCTGACTGGCTCCTTGTCTCTCCAGCGCCTCATCACTGGGGGAGCCGACACCAGGCTCTGCCTCAGGTTGGTATTGGCCGCAGACTTGGGGCTGAGACTGGAGAGCTTCCTGGGGTTCTTGTATGCCCACTTCTCCCGCTCCACACAGGGTCTGCTGGGCCCGTGGCTCTCAGGCAGGCAGTTGTTCACATCTTTCACCTGTACCAAGGAGAAAGCAGCCCCTAAGGCATTGCAATGTCCTAGAGGTAAATTCTGGGCTGCCCCAGATCAATGCCAATACCACAGGACCCTCCAGCCCCCCAGGGCTTGCTTCCCAGAAACCTAGCCCCCTTAAAAGCATCAGACCAGAGCTTCTAACCCCATTCCTGGCCAGCTGCAATGCCCTGAGTACCCACAGGCAAGACACTGCTCCCATGAGGAACTCAGTCTCCTCATCTGTAAAATGGACAGTAGTTTCCAAATTTTTTTTTTTTTTTTTTTTTTTTTTTAATTTTTTGAGACGGAGTCTTGCTCTGTCGCCCAGGCTGGAGTGCAGTGGCCGGATCTCAGCTCACTGCAAGCTCCGCCTCCCGGGTTTATGCCATTCTCCTGCCTCAGCCTCCGGAGTAGCTGGGACTACAGGCGCCCGCCACCTCGCCCGGCTAGATTTTTGTATTTTTTTTAGTAGAGACGGGGTTTCACCGTGTTCGCCAGGATGGTCTTGATTTCCTGACCTCGTGATCCGCCCATCTCGGCCTCCCAAAGTGCTGGGATTACAGGCTTGAGCCACCGCGCCCGGCCGTTTGCAAATATTTTTGAGGCTTTCTTCAATCTCAAGGGAAGCTCTGAAGCATAAAATAGACAAAAAGCTGAGCTATTCTGGGGGAAACCCCAACAACCAGAGCCCCCTTGCAGTAGGTTCCAAGCATCTCTCTCCAACACATTTGGAAAACCACTGGATGAGGCGGCCCCTAAGGTCCCTTCCTGCTTTGATCTGCTGAGATACGGGAATTTGGAGACTGTGTGGGTTTCCTAAGTCCCTACTGGGGAGCCCAGAGTGGTAATGTGTAGTAGCAATGGGAAAGGAGTGCGTAATCTACTAAAGATGGCAGGACCAGCACTGCCAGCCTCTGAAGTCAGACTGCCTGGGTTTGGATCTACGCCTTCTTGGCTGTGCGACCTTAGGCAAGGTGCTTAACCTCCCTGTGCCTCCACTTTCTCATCTGTCCAATGAGGATAATTCAGAAACTAACCACCTACGTAACCAAGCTCCCCACCCCCTCTAAAACAAGTTGCCATTATCCCTCCTGCTTCCCAGGGTGCTCCCCACCCTTCCTGCCCCACAGGATTGTGGTTCACAGCTGAGAGAAGGGTGGGAGGAGAGTGTGTTTCTGTTAACATACCCTCTTGGGCTGCAAGGGCAAGGGGCTCCTAGAGGCATTGAAGTTGAAGATGGGCTTGAGTGTGCCGGGGTTCCAGAAGAGGATGTCCCCACTGTAGGAGGAGGTCCCGAGGAACTGGTTCTGGTACTTGGCCATGCTCAGGATGTCCTCCGTGTGGTAGGTCTGCCAGTGGTAGCATAAGAGCACCGGCTTGGTCTTGTGGAACCTGTGCACATGGCCAGAGGCAGGAGGGCTGAGAGCTCAGCCTTTAATGCTCCATCCACTGGGGAAGCACTGGAGCCTTGAGGATTCTGGGAGCCGACTCAGAGGAGGATACTCCTAGGTGTCAGGGCTAGGCTGAGGCCATGCCCCATTGACCTCATTTACTAAGTGCTTACTACGTGCCTTCTACAAATGCCCTGTCCTAGGGGCTTTACATAAACTAATCCTACAGATAATGAATGCGTAACACACCCCCAGTCAGACATCTAGGTAAGGATTAAGGTTTAAAGGAGGGGGAATAGTGGCCTTACAGAGGTCCCTAAAAAGAAAGGGATCTTGAGCACAGTGTTCCTTCTGCCTGGAATGCTCATTCTATCCTAAAGACTTCACAGAGACCCTTCCTTCTCACGCTTCAGATTGCACTCCAGCCACCACACCTTCACCGAGACTTTCCTGACTGCCCCCAAGAAGAAATCAGGTTTCCACGCATTCAACCCTCATAGAAACTCCTACTTTTCCATGGCACTTAATATACTTTATAATTATAAATGAAAGTATTAATGTTTGATTAGTACCTGCCTTCTTGATATAGACTGAACATTCATATTCTCCAGAAATTTATGTTAAAACCTAATCCTCAATGTGAGCGTATTCACAGGTGTGGCCTTTGGAAGGTTATTAGGACAGAAGAGCAAAACCCTCACAAATGGAATCAGTGCCTTTATAAAAGAGGTCCTAGGCTAGGCATGGCGGCTCATGCCCATAATCCCAGCACTTTGAGGGGCCAAGGAAGGAGAATTGTTTAAGGCCAGGAGTTCAAGACCAGCCTGGCCAACAGAGCAAGACCACATCTCTACACACACAAAAAAATTTTAATTAGCCAGGCATAGTGACACACACTTGTAGTCCTAGCTATTCAGGAGGCTGAGGCAGAAGGATCACTTGAGCCCAGGAGTTCAAGGCTGCAGTGAGCTGTAATTATGCCACTGCACTCCAGCCTGGGCAATAGAGCAAGATCCTGTCTCTTAAAAAAATAAAACAAAAATAAGAGGCTCAAAGAGATCCCTTGTCCTCTTTACCATGTAAGAAAATGGCCATCTATGAACCAGGAAGTGGCCCTCAGCAGTCACTGAATTTGCCAGTGCTTTGATCTAAGAATTTCCTCCAGAACTATAAGAAATAATTTTCTGTTGTTATAAGCCACCTACTCTATGGTATTCTGTTATAACAACCTGAGTGAACGAAGACAGAAATTGGTACCGGGGTGGGGTGTTATGGTAACAAATACCTAAAAATGTCAGAAGTGGTTTTAGAACCAGGTAATGTCAGCTAGGCAGGGTGGCTCACACCTGTAATCCCAGCACTTTGGGAACTGAGATAGGTGGATCACTTGAGGCCAGGAGTTCAAGACCAGCCTGGCCAACATGACGAAACCCTGTCTCTACTAAAAATACAAAAAATTAGCCAGCTGTGGTGGCACAAACTTATAATCCCAGCTACCTGGGAGGCTGAAGCACGAGAATCACTTGAACCTGGGAGGTGGAGGTTGTAGTGAGCCAAGACTGCACTACTGCACTCCAGCCTGGGCCATAAAGCAAGACTCTGTCTTAAAAACAAAAACAAAACAAAACAAAAAAAAAAGTAGGTAATAGGTAGAGGATGGAAGGTCCATGCTAGAAAAAGCCTGCATTGCTACGCATAGACCATTAAGGGTGATTCCAGTGAGGGCCTAGAAAGAAAAGAGGACAGATGCAGAGAAAGCCTCAGTATTCTTAGAGAATACCTAAGTAATCCTGAACAGAATTTTGGTGGAAATATGGATGTTAAAGACCATTCTGGTGAAGTCTTGACAGAAATGAGAAACATGTTATTGGAAACTAGAGGAAAGGTCCTACTTGTTACAAAATGGCAAAGAACTTGGCTGAATCATATTTGTGTTCTATTGTTTTGAGGCAGGTAGAACTTGCAAGATAAGAAATTGGATATTTCACTGAGGAAATTTCTATGTAACATAATGAAGGAGTTGCCTAGTTTCTCCTGACAACTTATAATAAAATGCAACAAGAGAGAAATGGTTTAAAAAACAAACTGTTAATCAAAAAGGAAGCAGAATCCAGGAGCACATGCCTGAAACCCAGTACTTTGGGAGGCCAAGACAGGAGGATTGCTTGAAGCCAGGAGTTTAAGACCAGCTTGGGCAATATAGCAGGACCCCATATCTATAAAAAAATTTTTTTTAATTAGCCAGGCATGGTGGTATGTGCCTGTAGTCCTAGCTACTCTGGAGGCTGGGGTGGGAGGATCACTTGAGCCTAGGAGCTGAGGCTGATGTGAGCTATAACCGCATGACTACACTCCAGCCTGGGTGACAGGGTGAGACCCCGTGTCTAAAAAAAAAAAAAACAATAAAAGGAAGCAGAACTTAAAAGATTCATCCTATCCATATAGAAAGGAATGAGAAAGCCTGTTCAGGATAGAACATTGATATGGTTTGGCTCTGCGTCCCCACCCAAACCTCATCTTGAATTGTAATCCCCATATGTCGAGGGAGGGACCTGGTAGGAGGTGAGTGGATCATGGGGGCAGTTTCCCTCATGCTGTTCTCATGATAGTGAGTGAGTTCTCACAAGATCTGATGGCTTAAAAGTGGCAGTTTCCCTTGCACTCTCTCCTGCCACCATGTAAGATGTGCCTTGCTTCCCCTTCACTATGATTGTAAGTCTCCTGAGGCCCCCTCCTAGCCATGCAGAACTGTGAATCAATTAAACCTTTTTTTCTTCATAAATTACCCAGTCTCAGGCATTCTTTATAGCAGTGTGAAAACAAACTAATACAATCATTAAAGACATAGCCAAGCACTGTTTGATGAGATTAGTATGGATCAGCCAACCCAACAGAAGCCAGTGCTGTTCTCCAAGACAATGAAAGAATGACCCTGAAGGCAATTCAGAGATCATTAGGACTGTCCCTCCCATCACCAGCCCAGAGTACAAGGGCCCTGGGGGCAGAATGGTTTCAAGGGAATGGCCACCAGTGCCCATGGGACCACAGTACACTTTACCATCATCACCTAACTTCACAGGCTCCATTCTTCATGCTCCTTGACCACTCTAGGTGTGGCTCCTGTGGACCATGGTACAGCATGGACTGCACTCAGCAGAGCTGGGAGGACATGGCTGCCTCCACTACCTAGATTTCAAAGGACAGGGCCTCCCAGCAGAGCCACAGCCTTGGAATTGCAGCCCCACAGGGCCAGGGGGCTCATGCAGGGAAGTGCCACAGGGGCAGGGCCCAGGCATAGAGCCACCAGGGGGACAAGGCTCCCCAAATCTGTAGGTGTAGGGCTGCCCAGAGTCTTAGGGTTCTGATCACCTGCCTGGCAAAGCTGCAGGGGCAGAACTGCCACCCCAGCAGGCCTGAAGGGCAGGGCAGCAAGCTAAAGAGGATTATCTTTTGAGATTTAAGGTCTACTAGCATTTGCCCCGATGGATTTTTGACTTGCTCAGGACCTGTCCCTCCTTTCTCCTTTCCTATCTCTCCCTTGTATCTATCCTATGCCTGTCCCACCATTCTATTTTGGAAGTACGTAACATGTTAGTATCACAGGTTCACAGCTAGAGGGGAATTTGCTTCAGAATGAATTGTACCTTGAGACTCACCCATATTTTATTTAGGTGATATTTAGATGATATTTTGGACTTAGACGTTAAAGTTGATACTGGAACAAGTTAAGACTTTGGGGGCTATTGGGATGAAATGAATATATTTTGCATGAGAGAAGGACATGAATTTTGGGAAGTCAGGGATAGAATGCCATAGACTGAATTTTGGTCCCAAAATTCATATATTGAAACCTAATCCCCAAAGCGAGGATATTTGGAGGTGGGGCCTTGGGAGGTGATGAGGTCATGAAAATGGAGCCCTCACGAATGGGATTAGTGCCCTTATAAAGGACGCCCCAGAGAGATTTCTTACCCCTTCCACCATGTAAGGTTACAGTAAGAAGATAGCTGTCTATGAATCAGGAAGTGGGCCCTCACCAGGCAGCAAATCTGCTGGCGCCTTGTCTGGAACTTCCCCATCTCCAGAACTCTGATAAATAAATTTATGTTGTTTATAAGTAACTCAGTCTATGATATTCTGTTACAGCAGCCCAAATGGACTAAGACATTCCCCCACTGAACTAGCTACTCCAGGAGGATAAAGACTCCAACATTCTTGTTTATATCCATCCCAGGCACCTAGCAAAAGGCCAAGAATATATTAGCCTCAATGAATAATGAATGAATGGATGGATGAGTAGATGAAGCAACAGTCATTAACCACCACTAACTTCCTGCATGGTGTTCCAACCACCAGGAAAGCTCGGAATGGAGGAACCCATCTGGAGAGAGAACATGCAGCTACTGGGACCTACTCACCACACATGCTTTCTACTCACAGGAAATGCGTGATTCTCTTACTCCATCCTGCCACATAGAACACTTTGTTCATATGGATAATCCCACTAATCTGTTGAAAATGAAAGAAAACAGAACTAGAAAACTTCTCAGGGAAAATGGCTCTGGGCCCTAAATGCCTTCCTAAAGGTGCCAAGCAAGAAGTCAAACCTCTCAATGATGATGAGAATCACCTACAGTTGATACCACCATATATTTTTCATCATGCGCTCACATCCTATTCCCTCATTTGATGGACTTAGGGTAGGCAGATAGAGTAGGCATCCATGTCCATTTTACAGAGAGAATAGCTGGGAAATGGGCAAGTGACCTGGCTAAGGTCAAGTCATTACTGAGTGATAGGATCTGGAGCAGTACTCAACCCCTGGCGTCTTGGCTAAGTATACTTTCTTTTCTTTTCTTTTCTTTTTAAGATGGAGTTTCACTCTTGCAGCTTAGGCTGGAGTGCAATGGTGCGATCTTGGCTCACTGCAGCCTCCACCTCCCAGCTTGTCCTGCCTCAGCTTCCCACGTAGCTGGGATTACAGGCAGCCACCACCACGCCTGGCTAATTTTTTTTTTTTTTTTTTTTTTGTATTTTTAGTAGAGATGGGGGTTTCACCATATTAGCCAGGCTGGTCTCGAACTCCTGGCTTCAGGTGATCCTCCTGCCTCGACCTCCCAAAGTGCTGAGATTACAGGCATGAGCCACTGCCTAGCCAGCTAAGTACACATTCTGAGTTGGTTAAAGGACTGTGTCACAAAAGTTAGGGTGGAACTGCTGGCTTTGTCCTATGCCACTCCCATGGACTGGCCCTATAATAATACTGTCAGGTATTTCCCAAATAGGGGTGACCATGGGTGGCTGTGAATTAACTGATCCCACTGCTAGAAATGCAATCCAAAGCTCCAGTATGAGGAATGAGAAGTGCTAGCAAATTTAAAGAGCAACAGTAGCTAACCTTAGTGGAAACCCATTAGTCCAGGCACTGTTAGCTGTCTTCATTTCATGCCTGAGACACAGAGGCTCCGGGCGGTTTGATGCCAGGCCACCTGACTATGATGAACACCCTTTCAGAAAGGTCCAAAAATAGTGCATCCCAGGGTCACAGGAGCTGTGCTTTGCTTCCCAAGAGGCTGTCCCTGGCTCTAGTTAACAAGCAAGACTGACCTCCAGCTGGTCCGGATTGGGAAAGGTCAATAGGCATTTGCCAATGTTGTAGTTCCACATCTTCATTGTGCCATCCCGCAAACCTGTGAGCAGGCACCGCTCTGACTCATCCAGGGACATGGCGGTCAGCTCCATGTGCTGGCCCCCAGACACAGAGAACTCCATCGTCTTCCTGCCCGTCACGACCTCCCACACACTCACGGTGCCGCGCAGGCAGCCACTCACCACCTGTAGGGAGCACACAGCTGGGGGCTGCTGGAGAGGCCGGGGCCTCCACTCCCAAGGGTGGTCTCTAGCCTGCCTTGGCCCCTCCCCTCCATCCACTGAGAAAACAGACGTTCAGGGCCCCCTGCTATAGCATAAGCCACTCTTGAAAACAGGACCTCCTCTGCCCTGTATCACAGGGCAGTGCAAACTGGAATGTTTGGTGAAGACCTGTTAACTCAGAAATGGCACTTACCAGGATCTAGCCAAAGAAAATAATCCCTATCTGGAAAAGACATTACTGAAGCAACAGAAATCGTGACCATCCCGTCAAAAAAATAAGAAATAAACTAACTGCTCCTAAGAAGGGAAATGTTGAGAATGATGGTCATGCCACTCAATGAAACATTTTGCCACCATGACCATTGTTATAATGCAAGAGTAGCAGGTGAGGCCGGGTGCAGTGGCTCACGCCTGTAATCCCAAAACTTTGGGAAGCCGAGGTGGGTGGATCACTTGAGGTCAGAAGTTTGAGACCAGCCTGGCCAACATGTTGAAACCCTGTCTCGACTAAAAATACAAATATTAGCCGGGGGTGGTGGTGCATGCCTGTAAGTCCAGCTACTCGGGAGGCTGAGGCAGGAGAATCACTTGAACCCAGGAGGCAGAGGTTGCAGTGAGCCAAGATCCCACTGCACTCCAGCCTGGGCAACAGAGCAAGACCATGGCAAAAAAAAAAAAAAAGTAGCCGGTGAGGTGGTTTTGGACTAACCCTCCCTAATGAGAATATCTAGAAAAGCTGTAAAATTTTCTTTTTTAATTCTTTTTTTTTTTTTTTTTGAGACAGAGTCTCACTCTGTCACCCAAGCTGGAGTGCAGTGGCCGGATCTCGGCTCACTGCAAGCTCCGCCTCTCAGGTTTACGCCATTCTCCTGCCTCAGCCTCCCGAGTAGCTGGGACTACAGGCACCCGCCACCTCGCCCGGCTAGTTTTTTGTATTTTTTTTTTAGTAGAGACGGGGTTTCACCATGTTAGCCAGGATGGCCTCGATCTCCTAACCTCGTGATCTGCCTGTCTCGGCCTCCCAAAGTGCTGGGATTACAGGCTTGAGCCACCGCGCCCGGCCTTTTTTTTTAATTCTAAAGAAACTTTTTTAAGGTACTGAAGAGCCTAAGCCCTAAGGCAGTGAGAGGTGGTGGTGGCAGGAGCCAGGATGGGAGAGAAGCCCAGAATGGGGGGGCTCTAGGCTTGTACACCCAATGCAGCACCCCTGTCCAGAGCCTCGGCCAGATAAGAGGCCCCAGTGGGTGGGAGTGAGCAGAGGGCCTCAGGCAGCAGCCCCTCTTGTCCTCACACCTCAGAAGCAACTCCTCATGCCCAGCTGCCCTGTCCAACCCAGAGACTCCACGCAGGACCAAGGTGCTGCCTGCGCCTGGGCCTCCCTCCCTTCCTACAATGAACAAAGCCAAGTTATGGCTTCCCTGGAAAGAGATGCCCAAGAACAGCACCCACTCTGGGAACCTAGGAAAGCGCCCCACAACTAGCCCTCCGTCTCACACTCCATGGAAAGAAGGCCCGGTCCAGAGCCGACCCAAGGCGCTCAGCCAAAGGCATGAGGCTCAGAGGAGTTACGCGAGCCCATGGCTAATGGATGGAGCTCCGAGCTGATACCACGCCAGCTCATCTGCAGAGCTGCTTTCTGTGTCTATCCCACTGCCCCAGCACCACCATCAAGGCTGTAAGAGTTCCCAGTGTGCCATGGGAGCTGACTACAGACCCAGGCACACAGGGAGGTCTGGTCCTCTCCTGTGTCACCTGGTGTTCCTACCAGCCTCAGAGGCGAGCCCTGGGCCACTCACCTGCTTCAAGATCTTGCTGTAGAGGACAGCACACAGGGGTGAGCAATGAGTGGTCCTCTTCCTTGCTTTGATAGGTCCCTGGGCCTCTAAGTACCCTTTTAGGATCCCAATCTGTAGGTGAGGAAAGGGCAGAGAGCTCGTCTGTCAGAAGGGCCCTGCTCACAATGATGGGCCGCCAGGAAAAACTTCCAATAAATCACAACATCAAGACATCCTGACCACATGCAGGCCTGATTCCAGCAAGACTCCAGGTTCCTCAGCAGGCCTGCAGATACCTCCACCCTATTCCATGGTCCTGCTCCCCGGGACTGAGCCTCCCAAACCCTAGTGTTCCTAAAACCCCAAATTCCAAGTCCAAGGTCCCTTTCACCTTCTAACTTGTGAGAAGTTGAAGCCTCAGTCAGATGTTCCCTCCGGGAAGCCCTCCCTGCCTCCCCCTTGCTAAGGATTCCTCTGTGTTCCAAAAAGCACTTAGCACACAACTCTACTGTAACACATAGCACTTTCTACTGAAATTATCTGTTTTTCTTCTACCCTGTAGGTTCCTAGAGAGATGGGACAGTATCTTTGTCATATATTCTCAGTTCACGACAAAAGGCAGGGGGTTGATAAGGTTTGGTGATCTGAAATGAACTTCAAAGGCCTATTTAATTCAACAAATGCTGACCACCTGTCTGGCACTCAGCAAGGAGATAAAGGAACCCATGACCTTCCTTCTCAAGAAAACTGCCGTCTAGGGGAGAGCTAGCCAAGTGCATAAGGATGACAAATGTGTCACCAGCCAGGGTGGTTCAGCCCACAGAGCATGGGAGGCCTTCGTGGAGCTCAAGCACAGTGGCCCCCACATCTCCTTTCTGGGCTTCTGCTCCTATCTATGGGCTGTGGCTCAGCCTTGCAGCTCCCCAAGCCTCCATCTTATTGTGGGCCCCCTTACCCCCATCCTCCACAGGAAGCCCCTCGTACTTGTCCCAATCTTTCCTGTCCTCCAGGGTCAGTACAGACCTCGCAGGGGTTCCAGCTGAGTCCTGAGTCACAGATGGCCTTCCTCTCTGTGACTCAGTTTCCCCCAGGGTCTCTCCTGCAGAGACGCTGCTCAGACGTGGCCCCTGTTTCCCAGAGTTCATGACTTAGCAGGAAAAACAGTCACGTAATAGTGACAGGACAGAGTTATGAGGCTCGTGACTAAGAGAATGGGGCCAAGAAAACATGGAAGAAGGGCTCCTGACAAGCCTGAGGTTCAGGGTGGCTCCTAGAGGAAGAAGCTGAGTGGGGACAGTGCAGACAGCAGCAGCAGCTGCAGAGAGACAGGCTGGGAGCCTAGAAACAGGATTTCAGGAAATCCCAAGACACGGCCCCTCACAGGCCAGGCCACAGAGTCCAGCCACTTCAGCAGTCCCAGGAGGGACAGGACACGGCCACCCCTTGGGTGTCCCATGGGATTCAGACCCTGGCCCTCTACCTGCGGCCTCGACCCCACTCCCTCCTGGGACAGCACTCACTGAGTAGGTGCTGCAGATGAGGGTATTGTCTTTCTCGAAGAAGTAGGCACTGGTGATGGGGCAGTTTCCCAGGACAAAAAACTTCCCGCAGAAGGACTGGAGGCATATGTAGTCCAGCATGTCCCACACGCGAATATTCTGGGGGATGGGAAATAGGCAAGAGGCTGAGCATGGGTGCTTGGGGATGTAGCTGGCTCCTGAAGCCTTGGGGGTGCCTCCGACGGACAAGCCCAGGGCACATCGTCCGTCCAAGCACTTCCAACACACACACATGGTGTTGGCACTGTCACACCCAGCAGCAGAGAGGCTACTCTTGTGCTCAGATAACCCAAGTACACAGTGAGTGAGGGCCAGGCACAGCTCCACCCCCAAGCCTGCCCCCAGGCCTCCACCCTGCTGGAGCAGCTGAATTCACTGGCTGGGCACAAAAGCCAAGCCAGGCAGCACATGCTGGCCCCAGGCCCTCCCTTGCTGCCACTCCAGCCTGGGACACAGTCCGACAGTGGCTACCAACATAGTTGCCACAGTGACCTGCCTGTCCCCAGAGGAGCCCCTCCCATTCCTCCCAGGTGAAGGAACTTTCCCTAGAGGGCCCCACGGAAGTCCTTCCAAGACCCTCACTTCTTGGAGGCATCCTCTGCCCGTGGCTGACTGGGGACCTCAGGGAGCCCGTCCCTGTCCCCATGCCCCCAGACTCAGACCCTTCATCAGAGGCGATGATCCCAGCTCCCAGGGCTTCTGGGAAAATTCCAGACAGGAGGGTGTGTGGATATGTTGGAGAGGGTGGTCTGGGTGACCCTGAGGGCCCAATTCATCTCCAGAGTCCCAGAAAACATAACCTGTCCCCTAAAGGAGGGCCCCAAGCACTGCAGGACCACAGCCCAGCAGACTGGGCAGTATCCTGAGCCTACAGCTGCAGAGGAGCACAGTGGCAGGTCCCGAGTGGGAGCCCTGGCATGTGGGAAAGGCCAAGCCCGGCCCTGATGACCAGGCAGCTGAGGAGGGGTCACTAGAGCAGCTGAGAGGTGAAGATCGAGGGCAGGGCAGCACAGGTGAACGGCTGCCATGCATTGCACAGCTCCCCTGCGCTGGATGCTGCACTGCTGTTTTGCTGCTGGTTCTCTAAACTACTCAACAGCCCATTCTATGGATGGGGAGACTGAGGCTCAGAAAAGCGAAGGACTTGCCAGGGTCACAAAGTAAGAAGCCAGGCTGGGCTACCTGGGAACCCAGCTCTGGGGACATGCTCAGAGGCCCATGGCCACCCTCGTCTTCCTTCCACCTGGGGCCCCCCCGCTAGATCTTTGGCCAGCTGTGGGGCAGTGGGCATGGAGGTCATGCCATTCCTCTGGCTAATGTGTTTCCCTGAGGAACAGAAGGAGTTGGGTGGATTGTCGGGGCGGACCTTGTCCTTGGAGACACTGATGAGGATGCTGCTGCTCCTGCTGTCCACAAGGATGTGTGTCACTGAGGTCTGGTGCCCCTTCATCAGCCACACGGGCCTCTTTGAGACAAAGGGGTTCCACAGGCGGATGAAGGCATCGTAGCCACCAGTCACTGGGGTAAAGACGTGGGTGTCAGTCCCAGGGGCCTCCACTGGGGACCTTCACCCACTGATGAAGGTGGTGCCCAGAAGTGGGGACAGGAGCAGCAGGACCAGAAGCTGTGCAGCCCTCTCCTGAGCTCTGGTGGTCCCCCCATCCCCAGCAGCCCTCCCTCCAGCAGCTTCTGGGTGACATGAAGATGACTTACCCAGGAAGTTCCTCTCTGGGCAGTAATCAAAGCAAAGAATCCCCTTCCTTACATGCAGCACTGACAACCTACAATATCAAAGGAGTGAGGGCTGCAGGGCTGGGAGCAGTGGCCCTAAGAGAGCCTCTGAGACTGAGCCTGGGCTGGGAGGAGCTGGAGGCAGAGTCTCCCAGGAGGTCTAGGGAGAAGTCACTACCTCTCCATTCTAGGAAAGGAGCAGCCCCAGAGACCACCCAGCATTCACTCTGCCGCCAAGTCAGGGCTCAGCACCACAGGAAAAGCAGCAGCCTGGTCCCGACCCCAAACCAACAGCCCACAGGGCAGATGCCACTTTCCAGGTATAGACAGCTCCCAGGCAGGAGCTACTCCTGACATTTGTAAAGCATCTGGCATCATTCCAAGGGCAAATTTGATTTTCACATCAACTGTACTAGGATAGGCATCTTCCCATCCATGATACAAACCAAGAAAAAAGCTGGGGAGGGCCACGCTTGCCTTCCCCTAGCCTTCTCCCTGAAGCAGGTCATAGAACACTGATTCCATTGGTGCCCACTCTATACCTATACCTGGGGGAAAGGAATGTCCTTTTTTTTTTTTTTTTTTTTTTGAGACGGAGTCTCATTCTGTCGCCCAGGCTGGAGTGCAGTGGTGCGATCTCGGCTCACTGCAACCTCCACCTCCCAGGTTCAAGTGATTCTCCTGCCTCAGCCTCCTGAGTGGCTGGTATTACAGGTGTCTGCCAGCATGCCTGGCTAATTTTTGTATTTTTAGTAGAGACAGGCTTTCACCATGTTGGCCAGGCTGGTCTGGAACTCCTGATCTCAGGTGAGCCGCCCACCATGGCCTCCCAAGGTGCTGGGATTACAGGCATGAGCCATTGAACCCAGCCAGAATGTCCTTATTTCTGAAGACACAGGGACACAGAGGGGGATCTGGACAAACAGTTTACTGCCATCAGATGGTACTAGTCCAATCATCCTGCATGACTGTCCATTCTTCATCAAACTTCGCATAAAAATACACAGGCGTCCCTGTCTCTTTGTTTTTTTTTTTTTCGGAAGGCTCCCATGTCACATGAAACTTAAATGTGCATGCTTTTCTCTTGTTCACCTGCCTTTTGTTATCAGGTTCTCAGCCATAAACCTTGCAATGGGTGAAGAAAAAATACTACTCCACCCACACAGGGGTCAGGATTCAGACCTACGGTGAACACGGCAGGAGGAGACAGGAACTTCAGTAAGCAGTGATCCAGGAGAGGAGAGGATCATCAGGGCCAGGTGAGGCTCAGAGGGCCAGAGAGGCCCAGACAGGAGTTCCAGGAAGGCCAGGGCCCCGCAGCCCTCACAGGCCTGAGTGCCCCAGATGCTCTGTGCCTATGCCCATGCCCATGCCTCTCATCCACAACATCCTGCCCCGCCAGCTCCTTCTACTACACTCTTCAAAACCCCATTCTGGCTGGGCACAGTGGCTCACGCCTATAATCCCAGCACTTAGGGAGGCCAAGGCGGCCGGATCACCTGAGGTCAGAAGTTCCAGACCAGCCTGGCCAACGTGGTAAAACCTCGTCTCTACTAAAAATACAAAAATTAGCCAGGCATGCTGGTATGTGCCTGTAATCCCAGCTACTCGGGAGGCTGAGGCAGGAGAATCGCCTGGACCTGTGAGGTGGAGGTTGCAGGAGTGAGCCAAGATTGCACCACTGCACTCCAGCCTGGGTGACAGAGAAAGACTCAGTACCCGCTGCCCCCACCCCGCAAAAAAAAAAAAAAAAAAAAAAAAAAAAAACCTCTATTCAGGTGTGGTGGTTCACACCTGTAATTCCAGCACTTTAGGAGGCCGAGGGAGGAGGACTGCTTGAGCCCAGGAGTTCAAGACCAGCCTGGGCACCATAGTGAGCGCCCGCCTCTACAAAAAATAAATTAGCTGGGCTTGGTGGTATGCATCTGTAGTCCCAAATACTTGCAAGGCTGAGGTGGGAGGATTGCTAGAATCCAACCCAGGAGGTTGAGGCTGCAGTAAGCTGTGATCATGCCACTGCACTCCAGCCTGGGGGACAGGGCAAGAACCTGCACACGAAAAACACAAAAAGACTCCATTCAGGCCAGACACGGTGGCTCATGCCTGTAATCCCAGCACTTTGGCAGGCCGAGGCAGGAGGATCCCTTGAGGCCAGAAGTTCAAGACCAGCCTGGGCAACACAACCAGATCCCATCTGTACAAAAAAATTAAAAATTAGCTGGGTGTGATGGTACACCTGCAGTCCCAGCTACTTATGAAGGTGAGGCAGGAGGATCGCTTGAGCCTGGGAGTTTGAGGTTACAGTGAGCTCCAGCCTGGGTGACAAAACAAGACCCTGCCTCAGGAAAAACAAAAAAACCAAAAACTCCCTTCAAAGGCATCTGTAATAGGGCCCCCAGCCCCCCGACACAGCATGCCCTCCACTGAACTGACCCCTCACCCGGCTCCTCCACCACTCCCAGGGGGCCTAAGCCAGGTGCCTGGGCGTCAACCTGGACAACATCGTGGCTCCCATTATCCAGCCTGGCCCCAAGTCCTCCTTACCCACTTCCCTCCGCTCCCATGACCGCTGCTAGCCCAGGCCCCTGACTTTGCCGTATCAGCCTCCCAGCCAGTTCCTTCATCTCCAGCCTTGCTCCCCTTTAAATCATCTCTCCAGAGCCACAAGGATTCCTCTAAAAATTAAAGCTTCAAAGAGAACAGATGGCAGTACACACATTTCATTTATTGCCAAACCAGATATTCCTCCCTCTACAAGTATATGTGCTGCCGAAAAATATTCTGGAAGAATGGTCACCAAAATGTTAGTAGAAATTATTTCAGGCCGATTCACATATCCATCAACAAAGGTTTCCTGGCTCCTACTCCTGCCAGGATTACCAGGGGCACAGACATGAGGCTTCTGCCATAGGGGGTTTTCCTTCTAGAGGGAAACAGCAGGAGTAAGTGGACACACCAAAGGGAGACGGACACTTACAAATCATGGCAAGTCCTGCAAGGGACGTAAGCACATGGCTTTGATGAAGGACAACAGAAGGAGGCTCACTTCTGCCGGCCTCTCTGAGTAGGGTCCAGGGCTGCGGAGACCTGAAGGGTGAGGAGTCAGCCCCGGGGAGCCCAGGGGAGGGGTGAGGCTTCAGTTGGAGGGAGCAGCCTGTGCAAGGCCGGTGTGGTGGGCACCAGGTGGGCCAGGAGGAGAGGGCATGAGAGGACATGGGAGAGGCGGCAGGGCCTGATCCACAGCCCTGGCCAGGAGCCGCTGAAGGCTCCATACAGGGCCCTGGCTGGATCAGATCTGTCGATGGCTGCGGGTCAGGGAACGTGCCCTGAGGGGATATGGCGAGGCTGCTAAGAGGGCCACAGCAAGCAGTTCAGGTGGGATATGACGGTGGCTTCAACTAGGTGATGGTGGCAGAAGTGAAGGAAGAGGGGACAGTGGGGGAGACGTCAGGGGTCAGTCCACA
Source organism: Rhinopithecus roxellana (assembly GCF_007565055.1). Taxonomy (NCBI): domain Eukaryota; kingdom Metazoa; phylum Chordata; class Mammalia; order Primates; family Cercopithecidae; genus Rhinopithecus; species Rhinopithecus roxellana. Next base: position 105,233,204 of record NC_044561.1, on the reverse strand, counting down.
CACTCAGCACCAGCTCCTGCCACCACACCTGCTCCATCAGATTTGCTCCTGGCTCGAACCATCTGAGAACTCGGGTGAGGCTGGCTGCAGGGGAACCAGACCCTCATCGTGGGAACTGAACCACGATGTTGTCCAGGTTGACGCCCAGGCACCTGGCTTAGGCCCCCTGGGAGTAGTGGAGGAGCCGGGTGAGGGGTCAGTTCAGTGGAGGGCATGCTGTGTCGGGGGGCTAGAGGCCTTGGAGGCTGAGGCTGACTCCAGAGGCAGAGGTTGGGGTGCCAATGCCAGGCCCCACCCGCAGAGGCTATGCCCTAAGATGGCATTGCCAAAACGGGAGACCAGCAAGTGGTCAATGGTGCCACCTGCTGGCCTGTACATTGCACTGCATGCAGCCAAGAATGCATGGGTGTGCCACCACTCCCAGCGAATTTTTTAATTTTTTGTATAGATGGGATCTTGCTGTGTTGCTCAGGCCAGTCTTGAACTCCTAGCCTCAAGGCATCCTCCTGCCTTGGCCTCCCTAAGTGCTAGGATTACAGGTGTGAGCCACCATGTCTGGCCTGAATGGAGTCTTTTGTCTTTTCTGAAGACAGGGTCTTAAGAGCTCTGTCACCCAGGCTGAAGGAAGGGAGCATGTGTCTCTGTGTTTGTGTGTGTAAATATATTCTCTACCCTACCCCAAAAATACATCCCCAATCCCTTCATCCTATAACACAGCCCAGCTCCAGACCACCATCCTATACAGCCTCAACTATTGCAGTGGCCTCTTCAATGGCGTCCCCACTGCCGCCTCTGCCCACGGACACTCTACCTGCAACACATAAGTCAGACCACACTAGTTCTCTGCCCAAAACCATCCCAGAACCGCGCTTATATCTACTTCTGAATATTGTAAGAAGATACTCTGAGGTACTCAGGGAAATATTAATGTAGACTAACTACTAAGTGATATGAAAGAATACTATTTTATCTATTTTTGTGTGTATTTGAAACTTTTTATAATGAAAATATTAATTTAAAATTAATTAATTTAAAAAACAAGGCTGGGCGCAGTGGCTCGCGCCTGTAATCCCAGCACTTTGGGAGGCCAAGGTGGGTGAATCACGAGATCAAGAGATCAAGACCATCCCAAATGGTGAAACCCTGTCTCTACTAAATATACAAATATTAGCCGGGCATGATGGCACGTGCTTGTAATCCCAGCTACTCAGGAGGCTGAGGCAGGAGAATCTCTTGAACCCGGGAGGTGGAGATTTCAGTGAGCTGAGATCACACCACCGCACTCCAGCCTGGGTGTCGCAGCAAGACTCTGTCTCAATCTGTCAATCAATTACAAGAGCATACCACAGACAGCGGAACTGTGCAAAGTCCCTGGGGCAGGAGCATGCCTGAGTGTGAAGGAGGCCAGTGGAGCTGAGTGGGCAGGTGGAGGCGGTGAGGTCAGGAAGGCAGCAGGCCCAGCCCATGGAAGCCCTCCTGGCCCTGGTGAGGTGATCCCCTGATATCCTCCTGCCATCGGGACTCAATAAAACAAGATCTGAATGAAACACATATACACCAAGCTTGTCCAGCTCACGGCCCACGGGCCTCATGCAACCCAGGACAGCTCTGAATGTGGCCCAACACAAATTCATAAACTTTCTTATAACATTATAAGATTTTTTGTGATTTTTATTCAGCTCATCAGCTATTGTTAGTGCTAGTGTATTTTATGTGTGACTCAAGACAATTCTTCTTCCAATGTGACCCAGGGAAGCCAAAAGATTGGACACCCCTGATATACACTAAGTGATATCACCACCAGTGCAGACAGATAGCCTCAGCAAACAACTCCAAGCAAACTCCCACCACAAGGCCCCATTCAAAGCACTGAACCCAAGACTGAAACCTCCCCTTCACATCAGACATTCCCAGAGGCCCCCTTTTCTGGCCTGCAGGGAGGTCCAGGACTTGTCTAGAAATGCACACAGTGCACTGTTTGGTTAAAAAGGCCAGGCGCGGTGGCTCATGCCTGTAATCCCAGCACTTTGGGAAGCCGAGGTAGGCAGATCACAAAGTCAAGAGATTGAGACCATCCTGGCCAACATGGTGAAACCCCGTATCTACCAAAAATACAAAAATTAGCTGGGAATGGGGGCGCACGCCTGTAGTCCCAGCTACTAGGGAGGCTGAGGCAGGAGAATCGCTTGAACCCAGGAGGCGGAGGTTACAGTGAGCCGAGATTGTGCCACTGCACTCCAGCCTGGTGACAGAGCAAGACTCCGTCTCAAAAACAAAAGAAAAAAAAGCACTGGACATACAATGAGGCCCAAGATAAAACTCCAGCTCAAGTGTCTGCTCTAAGACAGTCAATTCCCCTCCCTAAGCTTCGGGTTTCCCATCTGTAAAATGAGGAGTTGGACTAAATTAGCTTTATCATCTCAGGATTGAAATTTCCCCTGAAAAACAACCAGGACAGAAAGGGACAGACAGGGGTCTAAATGGCCCTCGGTCTCTGCCCCAACCCAACCCTGGCCTCACCCAGTCTTTCCCCAATACAGGCCTCAAATCTCCTGCTGTTCCCCAAAAAAGACTCTCCTGGGGCTCATTCTTCAGCCTGTGCAGAAGCAAAATGTCACAGCCCCAAAGGCTCAAGGAAAAGACTAGGGGCCGGAGGAAAATTATAGGGTCAAGAGCAACCCAGCAGCAAGACTCCGCCAGAGAACATACCTGCCAGTTGATCTACCATAAACTGCACAGTAGAAGCCACACAATAAAAGAACAGAAGTAGGCCAGGCGCGGTGCCTCACGCCTGTAATCCCAGCACTTTGGGAGGCCGAGGCGGGCCTATCACCTGAGGTCAGGAGTTCGAGACCAGCCTGACCAACATAGAGAAACCCTGTCTCTACTAAAAATGCAAAATTAGCCGGGCATGGTGGTGCATGCCTGTAATCCCAGCTACTTGGGAGGCTGAGGCAGGAGAATTGCTTGAACCCGGGAGGCGGAGGTTGTGGCAAGCCGAGATCGCACCATTGCACTCCAGCCTGGGCAACAAGAGCGAAACTCCATCACAAAAAAAAAAAAAAAAAACAGAAGTGGTGGCTTTTGATAACTATGCCAAGGAATGGGGATTGAATAAAGAGGGGGCCCCTCAGGACTCCAAACTTCTTTATAATATTTTCATTTTTTACATGGACAATGCATTTAATACATTCTTGTGTGATTAACTGGTTTTTCTTTTCTTTTTTTTTTTTTGAGATGGAGTCTTGCTCTGTTGCCCAAGCTGGAGTGCAGTGGCGTAATCTCAGCTCACTGCAAGCTCCGCCTCCTGGGTTCATGCCATTCTCCTGCCTCAGCCTCCCGAGTAGCTGGGACTACAGGTGCCCGCCACCACACCCAGCTAATTTTTTTTTTTTTTTTTTTTTTTTAGTAGAGATGGGGTTTCACCATGTTAGCCAGGATGGTCTTGATCTCCTGACCTTGTGATCTGCCCGCCTCAGCCTCCCAAAGTGCTGGGATTACAGGCGTGAGCCACCACGCCCGGTGATTAACTGGTTTTTCAAAAGAAAAGAAAAAACCGCACTCTGGGGTAGAGGAACTAGACTGAAGGAAACAGATTGGAACCATCTGCAAAGAACCAACGCTGCCAGTTACTGAACACATACCACAGAGGATTCCCTCACACAACCCTTGAAGAAGTGAGGTACAAGCTTTCATACCCTTTCACAGATGAGGGAACTGAGGGTCACAGAGGAGGAAGTAACTCACAGTCATCCCTTCATTCAGAAAACATTTCACTGACTGCCACTCACTCTGTGCCGGCTTCTGTGTTGAGTTTTGCATATAGATCGGGAGATAAAAGAGGCTACTGTGTTCTCACTGTGCTGCTGGTGGCGGTGCTGGAAAAACTAAACTCCAGAGTCCATACACCAACCACCATCTGCCACTGTCAGCCCCCACAGTCCACTCACCACCCCCTTCCTTCCAACCCCACTGCCTTAGCCAGGAGAGAAGCACTTCTTACTTGGGTTTTTCAGAGGCTTTGGCCGGCAATACTGTCAGCACCAGAGAGGACTTCTCGATGGCTGAACAGGAGACCACCAGGTTCATCTGGGGGATGAACTTGACCTGCTGACACCAGTTGGGATGGAGAGCCTGGGAAAACAGCAGCAATGGTGGGACTCCACCCAAGGACAACTTTCCAGACCCAGGCCCCAGAACATGACCAGGTGTTGGGACTGGAGGCGCCCAGATATCATGGAATCTAATGCCCTTCTCCTCGTGATCACAAAGTGATGTGGCCCCGCAGTCCTGGCCCAGTTCCTAGGACCAGCACTGGCCATCACTTGTCACTGAAAATGCTTAACAGCACACAAGCGTACTTTCATTTGAAATCCTGTCAGTTAGAGGATGGGGAGGGTCAGGCCCATACTAATCATCTCCCTTAAAGGGAGAAAGGATGAATTCGAGTCTGTCCAGGCCACAGTCGAGTTATCCACAGGGAGCCCCCTCTACAGATGGGCTGTGCTCCTGGCCCACTGCCACCCTCCATGTTTGTCATAGAGTGGAGTGCTCATGGAAGCACAGAGGGCATGAGAATGTTCATTTCGCTGCAACTTGAGCCACAAAAGATGACGTGCAGTCGAAGGGGCTGGCTGGGGCTCTGAATTCTCTGGCCCCAGCTCTGTGACTTGGACCAGTGCTTGGCCCCCCAATCTAGAGATTTTCCTCTCCGGGACAAGATTGGAAAAGGCAGGTTGGAGAGATTGGCTCATCAAATATTTCTTCAGTGCTTTCTACATGCAAGACCCTGAGCTGGGTTTTACACACACTGTCACCAAGCGTCTGTCGCAATGAAGGCACCGAATCTAAGACACTGAGTGAGACCTGGAGGGAAAACCAAGCCCAAGATGACCTTCCCACAGAAGACAGAAGACTGGATGCAGCGGCTCACGCCTGTAAACCCAGCACTTTGGGAGGCCAAGGTAGGTAGACCAGCCTGGGCAACATAGTGAGGCCCCGTCTCAAAAAAAGAATTAAAAAATTAGCTGGGTGTGGTGCTTGTATTCCCAGCTACTCGGGGGCTGAGGTGGGAGGATCAGCCCGGGAGGTCAAGGCTGCAGTCAGCCATGATCGCACCACGGCATGCCAGCCAGGGCAACAGAGTAAGGCCCTGACTCAAAAAAAAAAAAACAGTGCAGGCCTGTTGGACCACCCAGACCACCCGGAGTGCATCATTCATTCATTCATTTGTGCAGCAAACATATTGGGAACACACCAAGTGCGGGGTACTATTTTAGGCACTGGAGACAACCGAGAGCACAAAGTCCCTGCCCTCGAGGAGCCGTCGATCTCGTGAAGGTGACAGCATGAGGAATCAATGGTCGGATCACACAAAGCTGGGAGCTGGGAAACACTGCGGTGAAGGGATGAAAGCAGAAGTGGGCACAGGGCTGTTCTAGGATGGCTGGTTGGGACCACAGGAAGTAGATAGAGGGAATACAGCTACCTTCGGGGAGAGCCCTGCAGCCTGAAGGCGCAGCACATGCCAAGGCACAGAGGCGGGAAGGGGCTGAGCACATTCAGGGAACAGCAGAGGAGCCTGTGCCTCTGCATGAGAGCAAATGGGGAGAAAGAAGGTTGAAAACAAGCCCAGAGCTTGCAAGCAGGGGCCAGATCACCTCATGTCCTGACGGCCGTGGTAAGGACTTGAGATTTTGTTCCAAATGTGATGAGGAGCTACCGGGGTGACTCAACTGTATTTTTAACTCATCATTCCTCTGGCCCTAAATGGAGACAGTGCTGCATGAAGAAAGGAGGTGGGGAACCCAGCTAGAGGCCCCTGCAGCCATGCAGGAGCGAGGCAGTGTTGGCCAGGACCAGGGCTTAGCGATGGCGGTGGTGAGAGGGGCATGGCCACACTGAGATGTGGTCTGCAGATGCAGCTGGTGGGATCCAACAGCTGCCACAATCTGTTTCCAGAGACCAAACCCCAAGGCCTAAGACTGAACCCAGGGAGTAAATCTACTTTGTATTTATTTTGAGTGGTGCGTGTGTACAGATAATTACCATTGTAACAGGCCAAGGAAAGAAACAACTCACCTTCAGCCGGTAGCTTCTATACAAAGCAGACTTCTCATTTAAGAGTTTCTGCATGGAAACTTTGATCCAGCGATCTGATAGGGGAAAAAATCAAGGTCCACATCAGCAGCTTTCCCCCTTTGCTCGGCAAGCAAAGCCTCAAAAACGTCTTAAGTAGGCTTGCAACTCCTGTGCTTCTCAAAAGACTTTTCCACCCAAACCCTCACCGGCGCCTCACTGTGTCCTAGTGAGCTCAGCGGAGTGCCCCCACCCCAGGAAAAAGACTCAGGCAGATCAATGCTGCCTCCTAGAGTGCCCCTGCCAGTGCATGGCAGAACTAGAACCAGACTTCAGGGCACCTCACGCTTCCTAGGTGCTGCAGTCTAAACAAGCTGATTCTTTATTAGGGAGCTCCATCTTTGCTGGAGTGGAAAAGGAATTGAGACTCTAGGCTCTTTTTATTCTGACAAGTAATCACTTGGGAGTTTGCCATCATGCCTCAAACTACATGCACTCCTTGTCCAGAAAGCACAGGTTCCAAAAAGTAGACGTTCCAGGTATGCATCATAAAATAAGCATGTCTGGGCCAAGCGCAGTGGCTCACACCTGTAATCCCAGCCCTTTAGGAGGCCAAGGTGGGAAGGTCACTTGAGGCCAGGAGTTAAGAGACCAGCCTGACCAGCATAGTGAAACCCTGTCTCTACAAAAATACAAAAATTAGCTGGGCATGGTGGCATGCACCTGTAATCCCAGCTACTCAGAAGGCTGAGGTGGGAGAATCACTTGAACCTGAAAGGCAAAGGTGGCAGTGAGCCGAGATCGCATCATTGCACTCCAGCCTGGGCGACAGAGCAAGACTCTCCAAAAAAAAAAAAAAAAAAAAAAAAAACCAGCCTGGACAACACAGTGAGAACCCATCTCCACAAAAAAAAAATCAAAAAAATTAAAAATTAGCCAGAAGTGGTGGTGGTGTGCTTGTGGTCCCAGCTACTTGGGAGGCTGAAGTGGGAGGATCACCTGAGTCCAAGGGATGAAAGCTGTAGTGAGCTATGATCATATCACTACACTCCAGCAACAGAGTATGACCTTGTCTCAAAATTTAAAAAAAACACACACACACACACACACACACAGACTTAAATAAAACAAGCCTGTCTGGAGGAATTCAGACATGCCAGGTGCAGCCCTCATGGGGCTTAGCATCTCCTGGCTGCTGAAATCATTCAAGGCCAGCAGTTGATGGATCCTCAGGGAAAGCAAAGCCAATCTGACACAGACGAGTGGAACCAGCACTGTCAGGGACAAACATGGGTCCTTCGTCAGAGCAGTTTAAGAAGGCAGGTCACAAATGCTGGGGCAGTCTAGGCTCAGGTTCCCTCCCAGGGATGGAGGAGGGAAGAGGCAGCAAGGATGGATCTGGGGGCTCATGCCAAGCATTGTACTGCTGCAAAGTCACCAGCCCCATCTTGCAAGGGCAGGAGGAAGCTTGCAAAGTCCCAGGGAGGGGTGGAAAGTTGCCCAAGACTGCCAGAGTGGGGCTGGTCATGCATGAGCACAGGCAGGAGTCAGCTTTATGATGCGCTGTGGTTTAATCATCAGTTTACCTGCTTGTCTCTCCTACTAGGGCTGTGAGGGAGGGCAGGGAAGAAGTCATAGTCACTGTGCATTTACTAGGTGCCTAACGTTCCAGGTTTCTTATACCAAAGCTATCAATGAAGTAGGGCAATCCCTATTTGAATAAGGGAACTGAGGCACAGAGAGGTTAAGCAATTGGCTCCAGGTCACACAGAGCTGGGGTGCATACCTGGGTCTGTCCATCTCGTCCCAAGTCCACATACTGGGCCCACCTCATCTTCATGTTTGTCCCCAGCCTTCAATCAGCAGTTGGCATGGAAGGACTCCTGCCTAACATTCCAGTGTCATCTGCCTCCCTCGATATCCCATTCACCATGTAGCTCAAAGACTACCACAACCTCCCATGCCAGTTCCCAGGGTGGTGCAGAGTGACTAGGCTCAAGCAGCTGAGTGGGTGGCTCAGGGCAGGGCAGGCACCCAAGGCCGATGAGGCAAGCAGGGTGCCAGCCCACTGCTGTGTCCAGGATAGGATCTGGACACTGCCCCAACAAGCCTGCCAGGGGCCTATTACCAAGACCTGGGAACCCCTGGAGTGTCCTGCTTAGTAACTCTGGCTGGAAGAGGGGTTAGTGTCCCTGTATGGGGCCCCTGGTGGCCTGGGCCTCCTGGTAGATGTGAGGCAACCTGGAGAGCCAGCACTGTGCATGCAAGGCTGGATTCTAGAGGGGCTCCAGTTCAGATGAGTTTCCTAGGCAGCCCCAAGCTGTGTCTTCTGGGGATCTAGCAACCTGGGCAGAACAGCTCCAATGACTTCCTCCTGCGTTTAATCAGTGTGGGATGCAGCCCAGCAAAAGGCTAAAAGCACAGACTCCAAGGCAGGCGGCCGGACTTCAGATCTTAGCCCCCGCTCACCGGGCAGGGGCATGTGCAGGTGACCTCACCCTTTCTGCCTCTTATTATGGGCTGCAGCAGCGGCTCCTCCCTCCTGACAGTAGGGGCAGATATGGGAGGTGATGCACGCAAAGCGCTCAGCAAGGGGTGCTCTAGACGCAGCTGTGCCCACTCACCCACGCCAGCCAGGCAGTGCCCAGGCTCCACAGAGCCCACATCCAGGACAGCCCCTGCCCACCAAAGGCAGCACTAGAGCCAAGGAGAGCACATGCCTCCTCACCACCATCCAAGGAAGTTAGCGTCAGCACTCTCAACCAGGATCAGAGTGGATGAGGGACTTCCCCAGGGTCCCACCACTGGCATCGTGCTGGGGTGAGAAGCGTCCTGCACCCCCAGACCACACCCGCACAGCCTCCCATCCTCAGAGAGGCCGACCTCTCCCCAGCCCTCGTGGTCTTCTGCTGTCCCCCATCACCTCTCCCTTTGCGCTGAGCTGCATGCACCCTGCGCTCAGAAGCAGATGCCTTCCCAGAGGCTCCAGAGCAGAGGCAGGGAGTGGGGGGCTCGGGGACCAGGATGGGCTCAGCACCCACGTCTAGGCCATGCCCAGGCCTCCACCCCCTTCCCCAGCATCTTAGCTACCCCACTTGGAGGCCCTGGGGAGAATACGGGGGTTGAACAGCCCACTGGTCACATTTTCGGAGGTGAAGACGATGACATTGCCTTTGGCGTCCCCATAGCAGAATACACCTCTGTGATAGTCAGACCTGCAGAAAGATGGAGAGAAGAGGCTGTGTGGGCCGGGCACAGTGGCTCATGCCTATAATCCCAGCACTCTGGGAGGCCAAGGTGGCTTAATCACCTGAGGTCAGAAGTTTGAGACCAGCCTGGCCAACAAGGTAAAACCTCATCTCTACTAAAAATACAAAAATTAGCCAAACACGGTGGCAGGCACCTGTAATCCCAGCTACTCAGGAGGTAGAGGCTGTAGTGAGCTGAGATGGTGCCACTGCACTCCAGCCTAGGAGACAGAGTGAGACTCTGAGTCAAAAAAAAAGAGGCTGTGGAGCCTCCACTCCCTCCCTTGCCCCCCAATAGCCTCCCTTCTCCTTGGAAGCAACGGCAGTTCCAACAAGACTTTCCGGCTTCGCCTAGACACCTGAGGAGCCAACAAACACAGGCCCAGCAGACCAGGTCCAGCCCATCACTGAACCAGAATTCAATTTTTTTTTTTTTAACCAAAATAAATGAATCCCTAGTCCTCCAGCTGCCCTTTGTTAAGTCACCCCTCCCAATAGACTGTGATGTCCCCGGACTCCTCAGCCACAGCTAGACAAGCCTCTGCTGGGATTTGATGGCTGTCTTGAGTGGGGAAGTGACAATGACTCCAAGCTCTGAGTGACCATGAGAGGTGACCCTGAGAGAGAAGCAGCCTGGAGGGAGGAAGACACAGGGTCCTTGGAGCCAGAGGGGAGATCTTTCCAGATCTTTCCAAGGAGGCTTTCTGGGGGCCCCAACCCTAGTCAGTGATGTGGCTACTGCAGGAGGCCTGGGCCTCCTGGTTCATGTGGGGAACACCCAGTGGAGACTCACCAGTAGTCCATGACCAGGGCACAGCTGTCCAGATCAATAAAGGTGAAGGCTGGGACACATTTGCGGTCACTAATATCAAAGAAATCTGGGGGAAAGACAGAAGGCCACATGAAGCCCACAGCCGTACCTGGGAGGTCTTCAGTCACGGCGAGCAGCCTCATTGCTTTCCCAAGGAATCTCTCGCCCCTTCAGCCCTTTTTCCCCCATGGTAACCACAGACAGCTGTTTACAGAGTAAACCCACCCACCGGGAACCCCACTGAAAGCCCCTAAAGGCTTCCAACTGCAGCTGGAATAAAATCCCAGGCCGGGTATGGTGGCTCACACCCGTGATCCCAGCACTCAGGGAGGCTAAGGCAAGAGGATTGCTTGAGCCCAGGAGTTTGAAACTGCAGTGAGCAGTGATTGTACCACTGCACTACAGCCTGTGTGACAGAGCAAGACCCTGTCTCAATTTAAAAAAAAAAAAAAAATCTTGACTCCTTCCAACAGATCAAGCCTCATTTTCAGCCTCTGATGAGCAATAGCCTTGCCATCGTGCTGTCTCCTGCATCTGAATGGCAGCCTGTCGCCCTCCTCTGCCTCTCTATATGGCGGGCCACCCCAGAGGGCTGTGGGTCACAAGAGGAGTGCTGGCTGGATGGGGCTGGGGCCACAAAGGCCAGGGATCACACTGGTGGCACTTCCACCCCTGCTTCTGGCCTTGTCTGAGTGCCTCCGAGCAGGTGACAGCTGCTCCATCAGGACAGCAGTGGTGACATAATTCTCTCTAAAATGGGGTTCTAGGCTGGGTGCAATGGCTCACACCTGTAATGCCAGCACTGTGGGAGGCTGAGGCGCGTGAACCACCTGAGGTCAGGAGATGGAAACCAGCCTGGCACACATGGTGAAACCCTGTCTCTACTAAAAATACAAAAATTAGCCAGGTGTGGTGGTGTGCGCCTGTATACCCAGACACCTGATGAGCCAACAAACACAGGCCCAGCAGACCAGGTCCAGCCCATCATCAAACCAGAATTCAATATTTTTTTTTCAACCAAAATAAATAAATCCCTAGTCGAGCTACTCAGGAGGCTGAGGCAGGAGAATCACTTGAACCCAGCAGGCAGAAGTTGCAGTGAGCCGAGATTGCGCCACCGCACTCCAGCCTGGGCGACAGAGTGAGACTGTCTCAAAAAAATAAAAAATAAACGGGGTTCTAACGCCAAATTCTCAGGGCTGACTGAGGATAAAGGGTGAGAATGTCTGGGACAGCACCGGGTCCCCAGGAAACACGTGTTGCAATGGAAAGCCCAGGCGGGTCACAGATAGATTAGCCCTTGCTGATGGCTGACCACTTTCTCTGTATCACACAATTTAGCCTCATAGTGATGTCAGTGTTAATTAACTGCCCACTATGTGCCAGGCACTATGCCCGCAGCTTCACACACCTAACTAAGCCACATTCACCCTCGAGTCATGTATCATTGGCCCCATTTTACCTCTGGGTAAAGTGAGGCACTGGGAGGTAAAGTAATTGCTCAAAGGCAGACATCTACAGAGCAGTGGGACCAGGTTCTGAACCCAGGTCCTTTTTATTCCAAAGTCCCTGTTTATTCCAGAACAGCCACGCTCTCTCCTCCCATTCAGCCTCGCATTGCCAGCTGTCATTTCATGTATTAATTTCCTCTTCCTGACCACCTTACAGGTCTGCTCAGTCAGAGGCTTCATTCGTCATCCATCCATTCAATAGTCATCGAGCATCCAGAAGGTACCAGGCACTGAGACACTGAGTTGAGCAGAACAGATGCAGTCCCTGACCTCATGGAGCTTCCAGTTTGAAGGAGGAGACATGCACTAAACAGAAGCACACTAATACATGTGAGATGACACTGAAAGGGGGACCTTGAAGGAAGAGGTACAATCTCATGCGGTCTTTTTAACAGAGGATCTTGGAATAGAGGGTCAGGGAGGGATTCCTGGAGGAAGTAACTTCTGAGATGAGAGCCAAAAGAAAAGCAGAGGCTGTCGGGGCAGAGAGAGGGGCAGGAGGGATGGCAGGGCACAGAGACCGAGGATCCCACCTCCATCCTAAGAACACTGGGGTAGGGTGAAGATTTTCTGCAGAGGGTACTGTAAATGCACATCCTGCCTTTGGGGGCATGAGGGAAGCACGGCATGCAGTAGAGGCTTTTTTTTTTTTTTTTTTTTTAACTGAGTCTCTCTCTGTCGCCCACGCTGGAGTGCAGTGGTGTGATCTTGGCTTACTGCAACCTCCACCTCCCAGGTTCAAGCAATTCTCCTGCCTCAGCCTCCCAAGTAGCTGGGATTACAGGCGTGTGCCACCACACCCGGGTAACTTTTGTATTTTTTGTTTTGTTTTCTTCTGTTTTTGAGACAGAGTCTCGCTCTGTCACCCAGGCTGGAGGGCAGTGGCAGGATCTCAGCTCACTGCAAGCTCCACCTCCTGGTTTCACACCATTCTCCTGCCTCAGCCTCCCGAGTAGCTGGGACTATAGGTGCCTGCCAGCAAGCCCGGCTAATTTTTTGTACTTTTGGTAGAGACGGGGTTTCACCACATTGGCCAGGCTGGTCTTGAACTCCTGACCTCAGGTGATCCACCTCCCAAAGTGCTGGTATTACAGGAGTGAACCACCACACCTAGCCAGGAGAGGCTATTTAAGTGAGAGTGAAGAGGGCCTGGGCTAGGAGTGGCAAGAGGCAGGAGGTAGAATCAGGACCAGTTATGGCCTCTGGCTTGTAAATTTCGGTCTGTTCAACATCACTGTATTCATTCGAGCATTCACAGACCACCCCCTGCCTACTTGGCACTAAGGCCTCTCCACCTGGCAATCCTCCCATGGGGCTCTGATTCATGTTCACAGTTGCTCAGCTAACAGACTTCTCCCAGGCACAAATGCATGGCTCCCAGTGGCTGAGAGCAGGGCTGGGGAGCCCCCAGGGGGACTCACCTATCTTTTGCTTGGTAGACGCAACTGCAATGAGGTTCATATTGTGCAGACATACCATGTCGACGACCCACATCGGCTGGTTGTAGAGCTGCTGGGTCTGGTTAAGCTGGCCAGAGGAAGAGCAGAGGAGATGGGCTGGGAAGCATACTCAGTCCAGCACAGCTCCCCGTGAACCTCTCCTGCCACACGAGGCCCTGGAGCCACCACAGATCTAGCAGGGAGCCCAGCACTACCACTAAGACTAGTGATGGGGGCCTTGAATAAACAGATAAACTCCCTAGCCTCCCTGGGTCTCAGTTTCCACATTTGTAAAACAGGCTTGAAGAACACCTTCTTTACAACTCCCTTCTGGAGCGGTCTCACAGTTCTATCAAAGTCTTGGCAGCAGTGAGCTGTGAACACACCACTGCACTCAAGCCTAGGCAAGAGTGAGACCCTGTCCCCCCACCCAAAAAAAAGCCAAAGTCTTGAATATGCATAGATCATGATCCACGGATCTGTTTCCAAGATATTTCTATGAGTGTGTTTGCATCTACTCAAAGGGGATGCTGCAGCTGCTGTTAGAGCAACAGGCCAGAAGCCACCTGGAAAGCACAGCTGATATCAACCCACACCATGGACACCACCCAGACATTAAGAACAAGGGAGCTGTGCACATGCTAATAAAGAGCTGCCAAGAAATATGATTAAGTGACAAACCAAGGTAAAAAGCAACATTATAATATGCCTCCATTATCACATTTAAAAAGAAAAGGGCACAGTGGCTCATGCCTGTAATCTCAGTACTTTCAGAGGCCAAGGTAGGAGGATCATTTGAGCCCAGGAGTTCAAGACCAGCCTGGGCAACATAGGGAGACCCCATCTCTACAAAATTAACAAAAAAGGCTGGGCGCAGTGGCTCACACCTGTAATCTCAGCACTTTGGGAAGCCGAGGTGGGCAGATCACTAGGTCAGGAGTTTGAGACCAGCCTGGCCAATGTTGAAACCCCGTCTCTACTAAAAATACAAAAATTAGTTGGGCGTGGTGGTGCTCGCCTGTAATCCCAGCTACTTGGGAGGCTGAGGCAGAAGAACCACTTGAACCTGGGAGGCAGAGGCTGCAGTGAGCCGAGATCACACCACTGCACTCCAGTCTGGGTGACACAGCAAAACTCCGTCTCAAAAAAAAAAAGAAAGAAAGAAAGAAAGAAAAAAAGAAAAAATTAGCTGGGCATGGTGGTGCATGCCTGTAGTCCCAGCTACTTAGGAGGCTGAGGTGGGAAGATCCCTTGACCCCAGGAGGTTAAGGCTTCAGTGAGCCATGATTGCACCACTGCACTCCAGCCTAGGTGACACAGCAAGACCCAGTCTCAAAAAAAAAAAAAGGAAAGAAAAGAAAAGGGGGGTATGTAGAGAGGATAGCCATGGAAGAGCATCCCAAAACTGGTCATAGCATTTGCCTGCAGGGAGAGGAAGTAGGAACTGAGGGAAGGAAGACTGACTTCCCCTGTCTCCCCCTCCATAGGTCTGAATCCTGTTTTCCATCTGCAGGCGTCACCTGGTCAAAGTGGCTTATGAACTGAGGATTTGTTCTGCAAAGTTGCGAGGAATGAATGGAATAATTAAAGCATTGAGGGTGGTGCCCAGCACTCAGTAGGAGCTCAGCACCGGTGCCTCCTGCACTCGTGTAGCATGTACACAGAGACAATGTGAGCTGGCACTCCAGGCAGGGAAAGCCACGAGCAGAGCCAGGTCAGCAGAAATGAGCTGCTGTGTCCTGGGGAAGAGGGAGGCCAGTCCACTGGGTTTAGAGCTGGAGAGGAACCAGAGATGAGGTAGGTGTGGCCACCTAAGGAATCTGTATTTTACTCTCTTTTTTTTTTTTTTTTTTTTTTTGAGACAGAGTCTTGCTCTGTCACCCAGGCTGGAGTGCAGTGGCGCGATCTCTGCTCACTGGAACCTCTGCCTCCCAGGTTCAAGAGATTCTCATGTCTCAGCCTCCCGAGTAGCTGGGATTACAGGTGTGTGCCACTATGTCTGGCTAATTTTTGTATTTTTAGCAGAGACGGGGTTTCACCATGGTGGCCAGGCTGGTCTCGAGCTCCTGACCTCAAGTGATCTGCCTGCCTTGGCCTCCCAAAGTGCTGGGATTACAGGCATGAGCCTCCGTGCCTGGTGCTGTATTTTACTCTTTGAATGACACCACAGACTCTGAACTGAAGAAAGCAGAAAGAAGTATGATCTGAAAAGCTGGGAGGAAGGAGCAGGGAAGAGCATAAACCAATTCCTCTAGATGGATAATCAGAAGGAATAGGGAAGGCAGGGGCAGAGAGGAGCCTGCCCCATTAGAACTCAGAGAGCACTAAGGCTCCCTAGGTGGTTCTGGTGGTGAAGACAATGGACCAGAACCCTCCTGAGCCCCTCTCTCCTGCCCAGGGCTGGGGTCTAACTCACATACAACTGTAGCTTAGTAACTCCCACCCCTCCACCCCATACTGTTCAGAGAAACCAAAAGCCCTAGGGAGTTTCAGTGACCTGTGCCCAAGATCACACAGCTCTTGAGGGGAGCTCAGGCCCCGCCTCCAACTTGAGGTATTTCCATCTTCATGACAGTGGGTGTGTGGTCCTGAGAGGCCTACTCCTGCCAAAGCAGCCCCTCCAGGAAGAATCCAGGTCTGCTGGGCCTTCCCAGAGAGCCTTCCTCTGTCCCCTTCAGCCTTTGGAGGTGCTTTGGTGACCATGTAGCAGCCACAAGCAGGAGCTCTGGCTGCAACACACCCTGCCCCAGTCCACACACAGAAAGGGAAGGTGGAGGGCTATGGAAGCCACAGCCTCAGGATGGTAATTGTGACTCCCCCTTGGTGCACCCAGGAGAGCCACGGGACCCCCACGGACCTTAGTTTCACCCAGGCCTCTTCTTCCCCAAAGGACGAGCCCTGATGCAACTGTGAATCACTCTGCAGTTACACAGGCTCAGAAAGCCCTTCATCTGGGGGCTGTGTTCTCAATCAACCTTTCTGCAGAGCCCTGGAGAGCAATGCTTTCTTCGTCTGCTGGAGGATTCTGGACTGGCCTGGTGACCAAGTACACAGCGTGTTCTCCTGAGCGTCTTCTCATTTACTACTCTCAGCCAGGAGCTGGCAGTACAAAGACAATATATCCAGTGGGGACTCGCTGGGTGCCCTGCCCTGCCCCAAGCACTACACTTGTATTATGTCATTGCGTGTTCGCAAAAGCACTGTGAAGAAGCACTGTGACTAGCCCCATTTAACAGATGGGGAAACTGAGGCACGGGGCATATATAGTACCTTGTCCAGGTCACAGAGCTGGCAGGTGGTACAGTCAGGACTCTAACCCTGGGAGTTGGGCTCCAGAGCCCATGCTCACAACCACTATGATTTCCCACCTGGTCCAGGCAAAAGGCCTGAACTGGTAGGACGTGGTGACAGCGTGGGAGTGGCTGACCCCTAGCACAGGAGTCTTGGGGGTGACGATGCCATTCACTGAGATGGGGATGCAAGAGAAGGAAACCTGGTGGGCAGGGATAGCAAAAGGGACACGCTGTTTGGGCTAATGGGTTTGAGGGGTTTGTGAGACACCACATGGAATGGACATCCAGGTGGAATCCCGCTTAGCAGAAGGGAAATGTGTGGCTCCCACAGGACCCAGGTGCTGTGACTGCGAGTCCAGGCTGCTTAGACCATGAATCTGCCTGGCTCCAGGTCACCTTCACCATGGGGGTGCTAAGGCAGAGGCTCTCCAATGACCCATGTGTGTACCATGTGTACCGGCCCCACTCACCCTAAAGGAGCTGATCAGCAAGAAGGACTCAGACCAGAACTGCAGGATGCCGTCTTTGGTGACAGTCAGGAAACACCCGATCTTCTTGAACCGGTGGATTAAAAACACCACCTTCACCACCTCACAGCCATGGTTCCTGTGGAAGGCGATGAGAGAGAGAAGAGCCCAAGCAAAAACAGCTCAGGGAGGGGACACCTGCGACAGAACAGCCAGCCACCGAGGAGGAGGGGCAAAAGCTGGCGGAGTGTCACGCACACGCACGCACACGCGCACGCCAGAAAACCAGAGCTGGCTCCTCCAACCGGGTTTCTACTGGATCATCAACAGTGGCCAAAAGAAAAATGGCCCCACGTAGAAGCTGATATGAGGCGGGGCTCCAGAAGCAAGAAGCAGCAGGCTTATCCTGCGAGTAGCCAGCCAGCCTCCTCGCGACGTGATGGGACAGAGGAGACAGAACAGAGGTTGTTCGCAAAGCTCTTTTCATAGGAAAAGCTGGCCACAGAGGGTGAGCAGAGTGGAGCCTGAGGCTGAAAACTGAGAAACAGCACTTTCTTGCAACTGCTCTAGTGCTCTGGGGTAGAGGGGGGAACAGAACCGAAGGATAAAATCAAAGTGGACAAGGAGCAGTGGGGAATTAGGGCCCCACGCACCAAACCCTACAGCCAACAGCTCCTGGGGCAGGCCTGGCCTCGCAGGAGGCCGCCCTTGAGCCTTCGCACAGGCTTTGATGCTCCCCTCTGGGGGCTGCTCCCCTGCACCCAAGTGGGCTAAGCCAGCTGTCTGGCCATCAAGAGTCCCTGCCATTCCAGCTTCCCAGCATGGCATGGCACACACTCTCCTACTTGATCTGCCCAATCTTTGGGCCCTGGTAGAGCAGGTGATATTACCTCCTCCTACAGGGACCCAGGGGATAATCATTTGCCTGGAGTTATGTTCTATTTACCAGCAGGGCTGGAACTAGAACCCAGGCACTGTGACCCCTCCTCCAGGGCCCTTTCCAAATCTAGTGGGCCTGGTCTGACCTTGGGCTTAAGGATAACCCACGCGACTGTGAAAATTCAACTGCCATTACCATCTCTGCAGAAGAGCAAGGGAAACGTGTCTGGACACGGTTCTCCTCTCTCCTGTCCTCAGCCCATGGCTCTGGGCAGATTGTGATGAATATTCTCAGTTGCCCTCTCATCTCTTCCAACCCTGACACTTGTCAGGGCCAAAGACGGTGCAGAATGGGATGATAGGTGACAGCTAGGAAAAGGGAAGACAGCCCTAAGGAAACGGCGTCTCAGGGAGGACTTGGTTTCCTCACCTGCATGACGACAGCACCTGCACCTCCTAGGGCTGGGATCAGATGGGAGGCTGCATTTGGTGCACCCGGCCCAGGCTCAATAAAGGTAAGCCAACTTTTTAAAGTTACTGTTTCATGAAGGTAATTAAATATTACTCGTTTATTTTCCCCACCAAGTTGGAAAGCTCTCCGGGTTTGTAGGTTGAGCAGATAAATAGGAGAAAATAGGAACAAGCCTCTTGACATTTTGTTTCAGGACCTTTAAACACCCTCGAGATCTAAATGGCCCAAAGAAATAGAAAGACCTGGCCGGGCAGGGGTGCTCACGCCTATAATCCCTGCACTTTGGAAGGCTGAGGCTAGTGGATCACTTGAGGTCAGGAGCATTACTTGAGGTCAGGAGGCGGGTGGATCACTTGAGGTCAGGAGTTCGAGACCAGCCCGGCCAACATGGTGAAACCCCATCTCTACTAAAAATACAAAAATTAGCCAGGTGTGGTGGCGCACACCTATAGTACCAGCTACTCAGGAGGCTGAGGCAGGAGAATTACTTGAACCCGGGAGACAGAGGTTGCAGTGAGCCGAGATTGCACCACTGCACTCCAGCCTGGGTGACAGAGTGAGACTCTGTCTCAAAAAAAATAAACAAAGAAATAGAGCAGTGAAGGCTTGACCTTATCAAGTAATGTGTTCATGCCAAAATGTACAGTTATGTATTTGAACATACGTCATGTGAAGTGGCTGCTTTTATCTGATTGTATCGTGGGAATGAACACTATATCTAATTAGGGAATGTCTCCCCTTCCTACTGCTGTAAAACAGAAGTATGTAAATCGCCCTTCAAGCTACATGAGCTGGATGTGCTAAATGGGAACCAGCAAGATTGCCCAGGCCCACACAGTGCAGAGTAGAAGCTAGAGCGCTGGCAGGGACAAATTCTCCACCGGATAACCCTCTGTAGAGTATTTCCTGGGGCTTACGGCAAAAGCCCGTGTGCACCTACCTGCAACAACTACTGGACTTTGGACTAGGGAATGTCCCCTTGAGAGGCATTTACTACCTTGCTATGGGACATTAACTGAAGCTACCCCTATGACAGAAGGACATAAAATTATCTTGAAACCTGAAATACCCAGATGTCTTGAGTGATATCAGAGAAATGCTCTAATGGGGCCTACAGAGGCCAGAAGAATTCCATAATAAAATGGAAATGGTTGGCCACGCGCAATGACTCACACCTGTAATACCAGCACTTTGGGAGGCCAAGGCAAGCGATCACCTGAGGTCAGGGCTTCAAGATCAGCCTGGCCAACATGGTGACATCCCGTCTCTACTAAAAATACAAAAACTAGGCCAGGCACAGTGGCTCATGTCTGTAATCCCAGCACTTTGGGAGGCTGAGGTGGGCAGATCATGAGGTCAGGAGATTGAGACCATCCTGGCTAACACGGTGAAACCCCATCTCTACTGAAAATACAAAAAATTAGCCGGGCGTGGTGGCGGGCACCTGTAGTCCCAGCTACTCGGGAGCCTGAGACAGGAGAATGGTATGAACCCGGGAGGCGGAGCTTGCAGTGAGCTGAGATCAAGCCACTGCACACCAGCCTAGGCAACAGAGCAAGATTCCGTTTCCAAAAATAACAACAACAACAAATTAGCCAGGTGTGGTGGCAGCCACCTGCAGTCCCAGTTACTCAGGAGGCTGAGGCAAGAGAATCGCTTAAACTCAGGAAGCAGAGGTTACAGTGACCGGAGATGGTGCCACTGCACTCTAGGCTGAGCCACAGAGCAAGACCTTGTCTCAAAAAAAAAAAAAAAAAAAAAAATCCCCAAAAAATAAATACAATAAAATGGAAATGGTTTACACAGCATCTTGCTACCTGGGGAATGCAAGCAAGAGATATTCACAAGCCAGGAGCCTCTTTACCCCAGGACTGATTCTGGAACTGTGTGAGGTGCTGCTGGGTTCTATCAACACTTGGACAGTGTGCTGTGAACAGCTATCAAGGGTCCAACAAGGAAATGCTGGCTTTCCAGTTTCAAAGTGAATGGACAATATTCTGTCTGGAGGGCTGCTACTTGGAGCAAAGAAGGTAGAAACTGATCAGTCTCAGTGGGCTAAATTGCATTTGCATGCTGTTTTTCTTCTTCTTCTTTTTTTTTTTTTTGAGACAGAGTTTTCACTCTTGTTGCCCAGGCTGGAGTGCGTTGGTACAATCTCGGCTCACTGCAATCTCTGCCTCCCAAGTAGCTGGGTTCAAGCGATTCTCCTGTCTCAGCCTCCCGAGTAGCTGGGATTACAGGCACATGCCACCACGCCTGGCTAATTTTTGTCTTTTTAGTACAGACGGGGTTTCATCACATTGGTCAGGCTGGTCTCGAACTCCTGACCTCAGGTGATCCGCCCACCTTGGCCTCCCAAAGTGCTGGGATTGCAGGCGTGAGCCACCGTGCCCTGCCTTGCGTGCCGTTTTTCTAACAGTGATGGAAGAATTGAACAGTGGTGGAAGCTCCTGTGTTTGGGATTTTACTGACTCACAGGCAGTGACCAATGGCCTGGCCATGCACTCAGGCAAGAGGGCCAGGGAAACCTGGCCTGTTGAAGGGATGCCCCATGGAGCACGGCCCTGTGGAGATCTGAGGGGTGTATTAAAGCTGAACAAGTCAATGCCCCTCAGAAGAACTCCCAGGTTCAGAAGCTGACTAGAATTGACAAGCAGAGATCCCCGTGTGCTCCCATGAGGTGGCCACCTGGTTCCATAAAATGAGTAACTAGTGGGGAGCTGCAGAGTGTGGAGATGGGCTGAATCTAGACATGTTCCTCTTGCACTCCGTCAGGCAGATAATGCCAGGAAGGAGACAGAGACTGCCAATGACCATGAGACACAGTCCCTCTGGGAAGGTCCTGAAACACAGCAGACAGCTGAGACTGATGCTGGGAGCCCTGGAGGGCTACAAATGGGTCTGGACAGGAAGAGACACTAACTCTGGAGTGAGCTTTGCTCAGAGCGCCATAAAAAGACAGAGCAGAAGATGTCAGATGGGTTTGGAGGCCGGCCATCATTTCTTCAGACCAAGAAACAAACTCTTGAGCTCTTAATGTCCAACAATGGCAGAGAACCCCATTGCTGGTAGAAAGCACAACAGGCAATCGAAACACTGGTTGCCTAAAACGGAGGGGACGGATGCATGAAGGCGCTGGCTTACCCACCCTCAAGAGTGTGCGCTCACCTTTAGCAGGAGTGGGACCAAAGGGGTGTCCTCACTAGATTTTCTGTTTTTTTGGTTGATGTGGAAAGAAAAGTGGGGAGGATGCTGGTATGACTATGCAGTTGTGCCAAGGGAGGAATATACTTGTAAAATGACTACTTTTTTCTTTCCTGCCCAAATTGTCAGAGGCATTTGAACCAAAGCAACTCCATCTTGAATAACAGCTGGTTAAAATAAGGCTGAGACCTACAGGGCTGCATTCCTAGGAGGTTAGGCATTCTAGGTCACAGGGTAAGATGGGAGGTTGGCACAAGGCACAGGTCATAAAGACCTGGCTGATAAAACAGCATGAGGTAAAGAAACCAGTCAAAACCCACCAAAACCAAGATGCCAATGAAAGTAACCTCGGGTCATCCTCACTGCTCATTATATGCTAATTATAATTCATTACCATGCTAAAAGACACTCCCACCAGCACTATGATAATTTACAAATGCCATGGCAACATCAGTAAGTTATGCTACCTGGTCTAAAAAAGGGAGAAACCCTCAGTTCTGGAAATTGTCCACCCCTTTCCCAAAATCTCATGAATAATCCACCCCTTGTTTAGCATATAACCAAGAAATAACCATAAAAATAGCCAACCAGTAGTCCTTGGGGCTGCTCTGCCTATGGAGTAGCCACTCTTTTATTCCTTTACTTTCTTAGTAAACTTGTTTTCACTTTATGGACTCGCCTTGAATTCTTTCATGCATGAGGCCCAAGAATCCTCTCTTGGGGTCTGGATCAGAACCCCTTTCCAGTAACAAACTTTTTTTCTCCCCTACCTGTTGGTCCAGTGGTCCTAGGGTCCAATTACAAGTGTTGGAAGCAGGGATAATTTCTTTTTTTTTTTTTTGAGTCTCGCTCTGTCACCCAGGCTGGAGTGCAGTGGCACCATCTCGGCTCACTGCAACCTCTGCCTCCCAGGTTTAAGCGATTCTTCTGCCTCAGCCTCCTGAGTAGCTGGGAATACAGGCTCGTGCCACCACATCCAGCTAATTTTTGTATTTTTTAGTAGAGATGGGGTTTCACCATGTTGGCCAGGATGGTCTCAAACTCCTGACCTCAGGTGACCCACCGTCCTTGGCCTCACAAAGTGCTGGGATTACAGGTGTGAGCCACCATGCCTCGGCAGGGATAATTTCTTTTTTGTTTTTTTTTGAGACGGAGTCTGGCTCTGTCGCCCAGGCTGGAGTGCGGTGGCCGGATCTCGGCTCACTGCAAGCTCCGCCTCCTGGATTTATGCCATTCTCCTGCCTCAGCCTCCCGAGTAGCTGGGACTACAGGTGCCCGCCACCTCACCCGGCTAGTTTTTTGTATTTTTTAGTAGAGACGGGGTTTCACAGTGTTAGCCAGGATGGTCTCGATCTCCTGATCTAGTGATCCACCCGTCTCGGCCTCCCAAAGTGCTGGGATTACAGGCTTGAGCCACTGCGCCCAGCCAAGCAGGGATAATTTCTAAGCAAGAAACAGTTACCATGTTTTAAAATGTTGTGAGAATTCCCTAAGGGCCTGATGGGGGTGGATTGTGCCTTCATCCCATCTGGCAAAATGGGGGTTAAAAATAAATACAGCTATATTGCCTCGTAATAAAAATGGCTCGTGAGTTTGGAACTCGTGTAACCATATTCTCTATGAATGGGAATGGACTGAGGGGAGGCACTCGCTAGACTAGCATTGCTACCAGCGATCCAGATGGGCAGTGGCTGAACCTGATGTCTCTTGCAAAGGATTACCCAATGCAAAGGTGCATTGGGTAAAAATAAATGAGAAATAGAGAAAAGGAGGAATACTAGCTGAGGGTAAAGATGAATAAATGGATTAAATGGAGAGAAATCCAGTATTACACCAACAACTCAAAGGAGTTCTCAGAGCAAGAGATGACTGGCTGGGTGCAGTGGCTCACACCTGTAATCCCAGCACTTTGGGAGACCTGAGGTCAGGAGTTTGAGATCAGCCTGGTCAACATGGTGAAACCCCGTCTCTACTAAAAATATAGAAATTAGCCAGGCATGGTGGCAGGTGCCTGTAATCCCAGCTACTCGGGAGACTGAGGCAGGAGAATCACTTGAACCCAGGAGGCAGAAGTTGCCGTGAGTTGGCCGGGCGCGGTGGCTCAAGCCTGTAATCCCAGCACTTTGGGAGGCCGAGGCGGGCGGATCACAAGGTCAGGAGATCGAGACCATCCTGGCTAACACGGTGAAACCCCATCTCTACTAAAAAATACAAAAAACTAGCCGGGCGAGGTGGCGGGCGCCTGTAGTCCCAGCTACTCGGGAGGCTGAGGCAGGAGAATGGCGTGAACCCGGGAGGCGGAGCTTACAGTGAGCTGAGATCTGGCCAGTGCACTCCAGCTTGGGTGACAGAGCGAGACTCCGTCTCAAAAAAAAAAAAAAAAGAAGTTGCCGTGAGCTGAGACCGCGCCACTGCATTCCATCCTGAGCAACAAGAGCAAAACTCCGTCTCAGAAAAAAAAAAAAAAAAAAGAAAAAAGAAAAGAGAGATGGCATTGTCTCTTAGCTCAATGATTCCATATGCCTTAGAGGTTTATTTGCCAAGCAGCTCCAGCTTTTGGAACCTGACAAGATTGAAAGGAAGCCTGCACACCTGAGTGGCCTCAGCTTGGGAGCCATATAGTATGACGGACGGGATGAATTATTAATGACTGAATGGGACTCTAGTAATGTGGCAGTATCTTTTGAGTTGTGTATTCTTTTGCTATAAGGGAGCTGTGTTCTCTGTGTTCAAAAACCAGGAGTGGGGGCCTGTGGTGTTTTATATGGATATGTTTTTGTCGATAGTTCCTGGCTCATAACTCCCACAGCCCCAGAGAGACTCCTGCCCTATGCCCTGGGGGAAGGAATGCTGATGTCATGAAGCTTCCACTAAAAACCCCCGAGGACTGGGTTCCGAGAGCTTCCCTTGGCTGAACACACGGAGATTCCTGAAGCTTGTGCGTCCCTCTCTCCATATCTCGCCCTACACATCTGTTCATCAGTATTCTTTGCAATATTCTTTATAATAAACCAGTAAATGTTAAAAAAATATATAGTTATGAAATCTCTCATCATTCATATTTATTGGTTATTTCTCAATTAAATCCCAATCAAAATTTTGTTTTAAGTTATTGCTGGGTTCAGTGGCTCACACCTATCATCCTCGCAGTTTAGGAGGCCAAGGTAGGCAGATTACTTGAGGTCACAAGTTCGCAACCAGCCTGGCCAACACGGTGAAACCCCGCCTCTACTAAAAATACAAAAAAATTAGCCAGGCGTGGTGGTGGGCGCTTGTAATCCCAGCTACTTGGGAGGCTGAGGTGGGAGAATCGCTTGAACCTGGGAGGCGGAGGTTGCAGTGCGCCATTGCACTCCAGCCTGGGTGACAGAGCAAGACTCTGTCTCAAAAAAAAAAAAAAGTTACCCTTTGGTGACTTTCATTCAAGCCACCTTCTCTATTAAACCCCAGGCTGCCTGAGGGCCAGGGCTGCCTTCCAGCTCTTGGTCTTCCCTGTGGCCTGGTCTAGGTCTGGTCCTCTTAGCACAGACCCACCCACAGCTCCCTCCTGACCTGGTCACAAATGTAGGCTGCCACACCTTGTACCTCAGGACCCAGCTCCCCACCCGGCCACCTGCCCCAGGCAGCAGTGCTCCAGGGCAGACTGCAGGAAGGGAGCCAGTGACCTGGGCGGCCTGGGCCCAGCAGGTCAGAGCCCCCACAGTGCTCCTCGTGCTTAGGGAGTCCAGGAGGAGGAACACACCATGGGGCAGATTGAGCCCTGGCACAGACAGAAGAGGTTGAGGGGGTTTGAGACATGCTACCCCTAAATAGGTCAACGCAGCATACTGAGTCTGTTAAACTGAAGGAATTTGAGAAGCAGTATGTTCAGGAAGGACCATTTGACCTTCCCCTGAAGCCGGTCATAAGACTCATGTGAGGGGTGCCCGAAGACACAGGGACAGGGACAAGAATCTGAACTAACTGCCTTGCTGTTTCCACCATGTATTACCCTTGGCTCATGGCCCCTCTGTCCTATCTTATTTTTTCACAGCTTTCCACCCTCCATTGAACCTAGCATGA
Source organism: Rhinopithecus roxellana (assembly GCF_007565055.1). NCBI lineage: Eukaryota > Metazoa > Chordata > Mammalia > Primates > Cercopithecidae > Rhinopithecus > Rhinopithecus roxellana. The sequence goes on along the minus strand of NC_044561.1, from coordinate 105,207,740 downwards.
AAACCCTCAGGTTATCTGTTTCTTAGGGTCTTCATTTCCTATGGAGTTTCCCATGTCATATAAAACTTACATTAAATAAACTTGTGGGCCGGGCGCGGTGGCTCAAGCCTGTAATCCCAGCACTTTGGGAGGCCGAGGCGGGCGGATCACGAGGTCAGGAGATCGAGACCATCCTGGCTAACATGGTGAAACCCCGTCTCTACTAAAAAAATACAAAAAACTAGCCGGGCGAGGTGGCGGGCGCCTGTAGTCCCAGCTACTCGGGAGGCTGAGGCAGGAGAATGGCGTGAACCCGGGAGGCGGAGCTTGCAGTGAGCTGAGATCCGGCCACTGCACTCCAGCCTGGGCGACAGAGCAAGACTCCGTCTCAAGAAAAAAAAAAAAAAAACTTGTATGCTCATCCTTGTGACTCTATCTTCTCTTACAGAGGTCCCTGCCAATGAACCTCAGATGGGTAGAGGGAAAAGACAGTTTTCCTCCCCTGCAAAGCCAGGGTGCAGTGGGCACAGCAGGTGGAGGAGCCATGAGGAGGAGGAGTAAGCAGGGGGGTCAGGCAGAAGCCAAGGCAGGGCAGTGCCACCAGCTCCAGGAGTAACAGAGGGACCTGCTCCCGCGGCCAGCCACACTGAGGCCTCCAGGGCCTGACTGGGGGTTTGAGGAGCAATTCCCTCCCTGTCGCCTGGGAAGAAACTCCTATTCCTGCCTGTGCTGGCCAACTGTGCCACCGGTGCCCCTGTGATGAAACTGCCAGACCCACTCCGCACTGACCAGCACAGGAAGCAGGAGAAGCAATGCTGTATACTGGAGAATGGGGGCTAAGAGGGCCAAACACAGCAGCCCCGCCACTTTCTACCTATTAGCCTGGGGCCAGCCATTTGACCTCTCCAGACCTCAGTGGCCTCATCTATAAAATGTGGACAAATCACCTACCTGAGTCCTAACACTTACAGGGCTGTGAGGTTGAAATGAGCCAAAGGACATCAGGCAGCAGGCTGATGCCAACCCCTGGTCAGCACCAGCGAGGTCATAGATTGAGGGAGGGGCTTGCTGCAGGCTGGCACCAGCACTTGTCCAGTAACCCCACCCACCAAGGCCCAGGAAGAGGCTCCTTACAGGGGGACGACCCTCATGGGAAGGTGGAGGTGCAGGCGGTACTGGCTCTTTTGCATGTCCTCTTTTCCCTGGAACTCACGCATCATGTAATCCACATACTTTTGCTGCCTCAGAAAGAAAGCACAAGGGAGGCAGGGTGTTGGCAAAATGGTCTCGGCTTTCAGTTTCAACAACCCAAGCCTGATTCTCAGGGTCTCCCCCGCCACCTCATCTCTCCCAGGCCCTTCCAACGGGGAGCCTTCTGGTGGCTGCTTCCTAAGTACTGGCCAAGGCAGGTGGCCAAGCAACAGACCTGCTCTTTCTCTGTTAGTTTGTCACTCAGGCTGGAGTGCAGTGGTGTGATCACAGTTCACTGCTCAGCCTCCCAAAGTGCTGGGATTATAAGCATGAGCCACCACACCTGGCCTTTTTTTTTTCTCTCTCTCTCTCTTTTGGGACAGGGTCTTGCTCTGTCACCCAGGCTGGAGTGCAATGGTGTGATCACAGCTTACTGCAGCCTCAATCTCCCAGGCTCAAGTGATCCTCCCACCTCAGCCTCCTGAGTAGCTGGGACCACAGATGCATGCCACAATTCCCAGGTAATTATTGTATTTTTTGTAGAGACAGGGTTTCGCCATGTTGCCCAGGCTGGTCTTGAACTCCTGGGCTCAAGTGCTCTGCCAAAGTTCTGGGATTAAAGGTGTGAGCCACCACGCCTGGACAGCAGACCTGTTCTTGAATCCTGAGTATGGGAAGAGCCTACTGGCAGCATTCATGGAAAGAGCGCTGTAGCACCTCCCTGGCCGTCCTGAAGCGCTAAGTGCATCCTCAGATCACTTCCACAACTGCCATTGCTCTGGGAGCTCTTAATTCACTCTCCCCTATGGGTAATAAGACTCAGGCCCCTGTAAGGATATGCGATGCTCATGCTCAAACATCAAGTTAACAGCAGGGAGCACCCACAACCAGGGCCACTGGCGCAACTCCAGACTCCATTCAGCTGCCCAGCTGCTGGAAAACATGGCCAAGGCCCAAAGCAGTCACCATATGAAGCTATAACGAGAAATGGAGGGTTGTAGAGAAGGACAACTGGGTAAAGCCCTGAGAATGCCGGGAATGTGAGGGGGTTAAATTACTTTTTATTCTTTTTCTTTTAGTTGGCCTCATTAGTTCTAAAGGAAATGTTTATTACAGAACATTAAGAGAAATAAAAACAGCCAAGTGTGGTGGCTCACACTGGTAATCCCAACACTTTGGGAGGCCAAGGAGGGTGGATTACCTGAGGTCAGGAGTTCGAGACCAGCTTGACCAACATGGTGAAACCCTGTCTCTACTAAAAATACAAAAATTAGCCGGACATGGTGGTGGGCGCCTGTAATCCCAACTACTTGGGAGGCCGAGACAGGAGAATCGCTTGAACCCGGGAGGCAGAAGTTGCAGTAAGCCAAGGTCGTGCCATTGCACTCCAGCCTGGGCGACAGAGCAAGATTCTATCTCCAAAAAAAAAAAAAAAAAGAGAGAGAGAGAGAAATAAAAACAAGAAAATTAAGAATAAAACCTATAATGTATACCTACACTGAGGAGAGCGATGAGATGGCAATTAACACAAGGACTCTCAAGGCACGCTCCCTGGTTTGAACACTGGCTCCACTGCTGATGAGTCTGAAGCCTTGGGCAAACTCTTAACTTGCCCATACCTCAGTTTCCCAATCTGTCAAATGGAGGTAAGTTTTTTTTTTTTTTTTTCCTGAGACATGGTCTCACTTTGTCACCCAGGCTGGAGTACAGTGGCGCAATCTCAGCTTACTGCAGCCTCAACCTCCCAGGCTCAAACAATCCTCCCAGCTCAGCTCCCCAAGTAGCTGGGACTATAGGCGTGCACCATGACACCCGGCTAATTTTTGGTATTTTTTGTAGAGACAGGGTTTTACCATGTTACCCAGGCTGGTCATGAACTCCTGAGCTCAAGCAATCCACCCACCTCGGCCTCCCAAAGTGCTAGGATTACAGGTATGAGCCACTGCGCCTGGCCAAAAAAGAGGTAAGTAACAGCTCCTATGAGGTTTCAGTAAAATAATACATAGGGAGCTTAGCACAGTGCTTGGTGTAAATGCTAGTTATCATTGTCATCTTTGCTACATCAATTTGTCAGACTATCCTTGGTACTTTTCTGTATGCTTAAAAAGCTATATATTCCCATTGTCGGACGTTTGGAACCAGAAAAACATGAAAGCATTATTATTACGCTGCTGTAAAAGCCTGCCATTTTTGGATATAACAGCCACAAGTTGGCCTCTTCCTGAGTGACAGTGAAGGGTCATGAGATGGTCGTGGTACCAGCTTGAATCCCTCAAGCCAAATGGGAGGCTGGTGGGCAGCACAGCCGCATGGCAGGTAGGGTCACCGCTGCAACTCAGTAGGTCTCACATAGGGGCCAATGACATTTGTCCCTGGGGAATGAGCTGCCAGGAACTCAGCTCACACAGGGCTTAGGAGGGACCTCTCCACCGGGCAAGTCCCCTGGCTGGGGCCGGAATCCACAGGGAGGCTTTCCCACATCATGATGGCCTCCCATCTTCAGCCCACCAACTGGTCAAGGACTGGACCCTCCAGCCTCCCTCCAGCACCTGAGGAAGCAGGGGCACCCTTCTCACCCAGGTGACAAAGCCTTCACAGTCTGAGTCCACCTTCAAAAACAGCTCCTTTAGCATCTCATTCGACACACTGCTTAGAACCTTCTTCATGGCCTTGATGAAGGCGTCCATGCCCAGGGCTTCAAAGAGAGAAGAGAGAGCATCATCCCCTTCCTCACAAGGCCCTCGGCCCATCACTGCCACAGAGTTCTCGAGTGTCTTGGTGCTGAGAGGCACACACTGAAGACCACATTTACAGCCAGGCACGGTGGCTCACGCTTGTAATTCCAGCACTTTGGGAGACTGAGGTGGGTGGATCACTTGAGGTCAGGAGTTCAAGACCAGCCTGACCAATATGGTGAAAACCTGTCTCTACTAAAAATACAAAAATAAATTGGCTGGGCATGGTGGTGGGTGCCTGTAATCCCAGCTACTTGGGAGGCTGAGGCAGGAGAATCCCTTTAACTCGGGAGGCGGAGGTTGCAGTGAGCTAGGATCGCGCCACTGCACTCCAGCTTGGGCAACAAGAGCGAAAACTCTGTCTCCAAAAAAAAAAAACACCATGTTTACCAGGTGCGCTTGGTTCAAGGCAGTCTTGGTGCTGCAACCCCTACTGTCCTCAGCTGGTCCACTGCAGGGGGCACAGAAGGGAGATGGCTCCAGCCAGATACAGGGCCCTTAGAAGGCTGCCTCCTCCAGCCCCTCAAAACTCAAATCCAGCCCCTCTCTTGGACCTGTCTCCCTTCCTCACATCTCAGCATCCACCCCAGCCACCCCAGCCACCCCAGCCTAGGCCAATTCCAGAAGCTTCTGTCCTCATATGGTTATCTTTTGCATCTTATCTGCTCAACATTCAACCACCCCACAAATCCTGGCTGAATACGCGCCATATGGGAGCACTGTGCTGGTCCCACAGCAGTGCAGGGAAAGGAGGCACTAAAAAAGATCAATTCCCATTTCCATACAATTAACAAAGATGAAGGATTGAGACAAAGATAACTCTGCAAAGAAAAGGAGAACCAGGCCGGGCACGGTGGCTCATGCCTGTAATCCCAGCACTTTGGGAGGCAGAGGTGGGAAGATACCTGAGGCTAGGAGTTCAAGACCAGCCTGGCCAACATGGCAAAACCCTGTCTCTACTAAAAAATACAAAAAAAAAAAAATTAGCCAGGCATGGTGGCACACGCCTGTAATCCCAGCTACTTGGGAGGCTGAGGCAGGAGAATCACTTGAATCCAGGAGGCAGAGGTTGCAGTGAGCCAAGATCGCACCAATGCACTCCAGCCTGGACAAGACAGCCAGATTCTGTCTCAAAAAAAAAAAAGGAAACAAAATAAATAAATAAATATTTAAATATTTTAAAAAACAAAAAAATTAGCCAGGCTTGGTGGCATGTGCCTGTAATCCCAGCTACTTGGGAGGCTGAGGCACAAGAATCACTTGAACACAGGAGGCAGAGGTTGCAGTGAGCCGAGATTGCGCCACTGCACTCCAGCCTAAGCGACGGAGTGAGACTGTCTCAAAAAAAGAAAAAGGAAAGAAAAGAAAAGTAGAAGCAAGGCCAGACACAGTGGTTCATGTCTATAATCCCAGTGCTTTGAGAGGCTGAGGTACAAGGATCACTTGAGATCAGGAGTTTGAGACCAGGCTGGGAAACATAAGGAGACACAATCTACAAAAAAATGTTTTTAATTAGCCAGGTGTAGTGGCGTGAGCCTGTAGTCCCAGCTGGTCGGGAGACTGAGGTGGGAGGATGGCTTGAACCCAGGAGGCAGAGGCTGAAGTTGGCCATGATCTCGCCACTGTACTCCAGCCTAGGTGATGGAGACAGACCCCTGTCTCTAAAAAATAAATAAAATAAAGGCCGGATGCAAGGGTTCACACCTATAATCCCAATACTTTGGGAGGCTGAGGTGGGCAGAAGGCTTGAGCCCAGGAGTTTGAGACCAGACTGGGCAACATGGTGAAACCCCATCTTCACAAAAAATACAAAAATTAGCCAGGCATGGTGGCACATGCCTGTAGTCCCAACTACTAGGGAGGTTGAGCTGGGAGGATTGCCTGAGCCTGGGAGGTGGAGGTTGCAGTGAGCAGAGATTTCACCACTGCACTCCGGCCTGGATAACATAGTGAGACCCAGTCTCAATAAATAAATAAATTAAATAAAAATGAAGAAAAGCAGCAGAGCAAAAGTATATAATGGCAACAAATAGACATTAATAAATTCAGACATCTAGGAGAGAGGTGAACTGCATCTTTTTTTTTTTTTTTTTTTTTTTTTTGACAGAGTCTCGCTCTGTTGCCCAGGTTGGAGTGCAGTGGTACAATCTCAGCTCATTGCAACCTCCGCCTCCTGGGTTCAAGCGATTTCTGGCTAATTTTTGTATTTTTAGTAGAGATGAGGTTTCACCATGCTGGCCAGGCTGCTCTCAAACTCCTGACCTCAAGTGATCCACCCTCTTCGGCCTCCCAAAGTGCTGGGATTACAGGCGTGAGCCCACCACGCCTGGCCAAACTGTATCTTTTAAAAGTAATTATCAAAATATAAACTTTGGCTGAAGGAAAAGATGGGGAGAAGAAAGGAGGAGCAGGCAAGGATAGAAAATTCTCCACGTGCTGGGTCTATAAGGGGATCTGTCTGCTAATGGGTCAATAACCCCTGTCTACAACTTTTTTTTTTTTAATAATCACGGTCTTTAAAAAGTGCTTCTGGGTTGGGCACAGTGGCTCACACCTGTAATCCCAGCACTTTGGGAGGCCGAGGCAGGCGGATCACGAGGTCAAGAAATTGAGACCATCCTGGCCAACATCCTCAGAGTTCAGGGGACTTCTTCCATAGGGAAGCCTTCCTAGAGTCTATCTAAGGAGGCCACCCCCACCATTGCCCAGCTCCATGGTTCTTGCTGACATTCTTTATCAGCTGACACACTCACTTTCACTGTTTTGTGTTTTGTTTTTGTTTTTAGCGGTTTTGTTTTGTTTTGTTTTTTGAGATGGAGTTTTACTCTTGTTGCCCAGGCTGGAGTGCAATGGCATGATCCCGACTCACTGCAACCTCCGCCTCCTGGGTTCAAGCAATTCTCCCTGCCTCGGCCTGCCGAGTAGGGAGGCCTATCCAGGTGTGCACCACCACACCCAGATAATTTTTGTATTTTTAGTAGAGATGGGGTTTCGCCATGTTGGCCAGGCTGGTCTCGAACTCCTGACCACAGACGATCCACCCACCTTGGCCTCCCAAAGTGCTGGGATTACAAGCATGAGCCACTGCGCCCGGCCTTGTTTTTGTTTTTGAGACAGAGTCTCGCTCTGTTGCCCAGGCTGGAATGCGGTGGCACAATCTTGGCTTACTACAACCTCCACCTCCTGGGTTCAAGTGATTCTCCTGCCTCAGCCTCCCAAGTAAGAACTATGGGCATCCGCCACCATGCCCAGCTAATTTATGTATTTTTAGTAGAGACAGGGTTTCACCATGTTGGCCAGGCTGGTCTCGAACCCCTGACCTCTCGATCCACCCACCTCAGCTTGCTGGGATCCCAAAGTGCTGGGATTACAGGCGTGAGCCACCGCGCCCAGCTCGCTTTCACTCTTGTCTGTCTGTCTTCTATCTCCCACTCCAGCCTGAGAGCTCTGGGATAGCAGAGATGAGCCTGTTTCCCCAGGGCTGGGTCCTGGCTTCAACAAACACTGGTCCCCTGAGGGTTTCTGTGGGCACTGCACTGAGATATGCTGGCAATGGCACTTCATGCCAGGCATTGTTCTCTGTGTCTTATGCACACGGACTAGCTACATAAGGAAGTAAATGTGTCACAGAGAGGTGTGGTCGCTTGCCCAAGGTTACACAGGTAGTAAGTGGTAGCACCAGATACTAACCCCAGCAATCTGGCTCCAGAACTCATGCTCTTAACCCCATTCTATGCTCCTTATAAAACACCCAGCACAATGATACAACAGTAATTATTATTATCTTTGTTGCTGGATCAAGGAATAAATGGAAAGCCTGAAGAAATCATGCCTTGCTAAAAGAGGGACCCATCTTGCTTATCTGGAGTTACAGCTGACGTGCTTAAGCACTTAATGGTCCTTCCAGGTAGAAGACAGATGTCAGGGGGCAGGCCATGAGCCCTGCAGCCTCCTTCCAGACACAGCTGGGAGTCAAACTGCCTTTGTGTGCTTTCAAAACCTTTTGGGGAGACTGAAAGGCACTCCTTCCTCTTTAAGAACCACTGACTTCCCTCAAAGATCTGGATTCAACCTGGACTGAAGCTAGGAAAAGGGAACTTACAGAACAGGAAGAAGGACACTGGCGTGTCCCCTCTTCCCTCCAAGGCACGCACTGACAGTTGGGGTGCCTAAGACACGGTATGGAGCCCGTACTCATAATCCACCTCCTTAAAAGACTTTTGAAAGAGAAAAATTATCCTATTTTCCTTTATCCTACATCAACAAAAGGTGAATTTTCCTTTCTCCCATTTAAAGTCACAGTAGTTTTTTTAAAATGAGAAAGGGTTTTTTACATTGATATGAAAATAACTGCAAGATACATTCAGTAAAAAGCAAGAGGTAAAACTTGTTAAAATTAATTTTTTAAAAAAGCAAGGAATACAGCATAGCAAGACACCATCTCTACAAAAAATAAAAATGAAAAAAGTAGCTGGATATGGTAGCATGCACTTGTAGTCCTAGCTTACTCTGGAGGCTGAGTCAGGAGGATTGCTTGAGCCCAGGAGGTCGAGGCTTCAGTGAACTATCATCACACCACTACACTCCAGCCTGGGCCGCAGAACAAAAGCCTATCTCTAAAAGAAATTTAAAAGAATAAAAATTTAAAAAAATAAAAAGCAAAGAGTAGAACAGTGTGGACAGTAGGCTGCCACTTCATATAAAAAAGGGAGGAAACTGAGGACTGGCCACTAACATTTAAAAGAAGTAGAGAGGGCTGGGCGATGGCTCACACCTGTAATCCCAGCACTCTGGGAGGCCGAGACAGGTGGATCACTTGAGGTCAGGAGTTCAAGACCAGCCTGACCAACATGGTGAAACCCTGTCTCTACTGAAAATACAAAAATTAGCCAGTGGTGTGTGCCTGTAGTCCCAGCTACTCAGGAGGCTGAGACAGGAGAATCACTTGAACCTGGGAGGTAGAGGCTGCGGTGAGCCGAGATCGTGCCACTGTACTCTAGCCTTGGTGACAGAGTGAGACTCCATTTCAGGGAAAAAAAAAAAAAAAGCAGAGAGAAGTGACTAAAGGTACTTCTGTATTTCTAAAGGTCACAGGAGGCTGGGTGCAGTGGCTCACGCTTGTAATCACAACACTTTGGGAGGCAGAGGCAGAAGGATTGCTTGAAGCCAGGAGTTTAAGACCAGCCTGGGCAACATAGCAAGACCCCATCTCTACCAAAAAGTTTTTTTAAATTACCCAGGCATTGTGGCACATGCCTCTAATCCCAGTTACTCCAGAGTCTGAGGCAGGAGGGTCACTTGAGCCAAGGAGTTCAAGGCTGCAGTGAGTTATGATCACGCCACTCCACTCCAGCCTGGGCAACCAAGTGAGACACTGTCCCTAAAAAATTAAAAATAAAGATCACAGGAAACAGAAAACAGTAATCACTTAAAGGGATATTCTTGGGCACATGGGTGGTGGGGAAGAAAGACATTTTCTCTGTGTATCTAAAAGGTACCATGAAAAAAGTACCTTTTGGATTTTGAACCGTTTGGGTATATTGAACTGTGTGGATATATTACCTATTCAAAACAAACACAAACACAATAAAAACGATGGCCAAAGTCAGTACCAACGGGGTCCTCCCAGATACAGTAGTGGCAATTCCTGGCTGCAAACAATGACATTGAAGACCACCGCCCAGGAACCCCCCTATCTTCAGACCAGACACAAATTGTCCCTCCTAGGTCTCACTTTACTTATTTGTAAACTGGAGATTTCTTTTTTTTTTTTTTTTTTTTTTTTGAGACGGAGTCTCGCTCTGTCGCCCAGGCTGGAGTGCAGTGGCCGGATCTCAGCTCACTGCAAGCTCCGCCTCCCGGGTTCACGCCATTCTCCTGCCTCAGCCTCCCTAGTAGCTGGGACTACAGGCGCCCGCCAGGTCGCCCGGCTAGTTTTTTGTATTTTTAGTAGAGACGGGGTTTCACCATGTTAGCCAGGATGGTCTTGATCTCCTGACCTCGTGATCCACCCGTCTCGGCCTCCCAAAGTGCTGGGATTACAGGCTTGAGCCACCGCGCCCGACCAAACTGGAGATTTCTTATCTTTTCCTGCCCACATCACAGTGTGGTTGTAAATCTAAAAAAAAAATTCACAGGGCAGGTAAATAGGACCCTGGCATGGTCTAGTGGATATAAAGAAAGATGCCTTTAAGTATTCCTATTATTTGACTTACAGGAGTATTATCTCAGGGGAAAAATCAAGCTCTAAACAGAGAAAAGGCTTGATGCACAAAGGATATCTTTACAACATTAAACTCAATAAAACCTACATGTCTGAAAATAGGGGAATGGCTTAGCCAGTGAAACAACTGCCTCCATTAGTAATGATTACTTGGAAGATTATGTAGCAATATGGAAAATTCCTTAGGATATTAGCATTAAGTGAAAAATAGTCTGAAATTACACATATAGTATGATTAAAGACATATGAAAACACGCATAGCCATCTGTGGTAGAGAGACTTAAGCAGCCCCCATACTGTGTGCCTCCTGGTGCTCAATCTCTCCTTTGATCCCCTCCCCTGGAGTGTGATGGGACCTGTGACTTGTTTCTAACCAACAGAATATGGCACAGGTGACGGGGTGTGCAGGACTATGTGCATGTGATTACATGATTTGTTATATAAGATTACAACACCCGGCTGGGTGCGGCGGCTCACGCCTATAATCCTAGCACTTTGGGAGGCCGAGGCGGGCCGATCACCTGAGGTCGGGAGTTCGACACCAGCCTGACCAACATGGAGAAACCCTGTCTCTACCAAAAATACAAAACATAGCTGGGCGTGGTGGCACATACCAGTAATCCCAGCTACTTGGGAGGCTGAGGCAGGAGAATCGCTTGAACCAGAGGCAGAGGTTGCGGTGAGCCAAGATCGTGCCATTGCACTCCAGCTTGGGCAACAAGAACGAAACACCATCTCAAAAAAAAAAAAAAAAAAAATTGCAACACCCATCTTGCTGGAGTTTTTCTCCCTGTTGTTGGCTTGAGCCTTGCAAGCAGCTCTGCTGGTGAATCCTGCATGGCCAGGAACTGTAGGCAGCCTCTAGAAGCTGAAGGTAGCCTCCTGCCAACAGTCAGGAAGAAACAGAAGCCCTCAGTCATACAGCGGCAAGGAATTGAATTCTGCCAACAACCTGAGTGAGTTTAGAAGTGGGTCCTTCCCCAGTCAAGCCTGAGATGATTCCACAGCCCCAGCCGATAACTTTTTTTTTTTTTTTTAGACGGAGTCTCACTCTGTGGTCTAGACTGGAGTATAGTGGCGTGATCTTGGCTCACTGTAACCTCCGCTTCCCAGATTCAAGCAATTCTCTTGCCTCAGCCTCCCAAGTAGCTGGAATTAGAGGCCCGTGCCACCATGCCCAGCTAATTTTTGTATTTTTAGTAGAGACGGGGTTTCACCATGTTGGCCAGGCTGCTCTTCAACTCCTGACCTTAAGTGATCTGCCCACCTTGGCCTCTCAAAGTGCTGGGATTAGAGGCGTGAGCCATCGTACCAGGCCCCAGCCAACAACTTGATTGCAGCCTTATGAGAGCCTGAACAGAGAAGCCAGCTAAGCCATGCCCAGACTCCTGCCCCAACAGAACTGTAAGTGATAAACGTGCATTGGTTTAAGCCACTAAGATTTTGGTACTGTCACACAGCAATAGATAATAAACCATACATATGAAACTGGAAGAAAATACATACACCACAATGCTAACAGTGGTTACATTTGGGTATTTGGACTAGGGATATTTTTTAAAATTTTCTAGATCCCAAATAGCCTCCAATATGCTTGCAATACCTACATAATGCTTGGAAGTTTTACAGGAGAAACTAGATGCAAAGATGCTGAACAGGGCTGGGCATGATGGTTCACACCTGTAATCCCAGCACTTTGGGAGGCCGAGGCAGGAGGCACTGCTTGAGTCCAGGAGTTTGAGATCAGCCTGGGCAATGTAGCAAGACCTTGTCTCTACAATTATTATTTTTTTAATTAGCCAGACATGGTGGCATATGCCTGTAGTTTCAGCTACTCCGGGGGCCAAGGTAGGAGGATCACTTGAGCCCAGTAGTCCCAGACGAGCCTGGACCACATATTAGGTTGGTGCAAAAGCAATTGCAATTTCTGCCATTACTTTTAATAGCAAAACTGCAATTACTTTTCACCAACCTAATAGCAAGCCCTTGTTTCTAAAAAAAAAAAAAAATTTAATTAGCCACGAGTGGTGGCATGTGCCTGTAGTCCCAGCTACTCTGGGGGCTGAGACGGAAGGATCACTTAAGCATGAGAGGTCGAGGCTGCTGTGGTGATCACACCACTGCACTCCAGCCTGGGCGACAGAGCAATATCCTATCTCAAAAACAAAAACAAAATGCTTATCATGTCTGAACCCTCTACACACCCCAGGTACTGGGTCCTGCCCTGTTGCAGAACTCACACAAAAACCAAGCCTACAGAGAGGCCTTACCTCCAGTCGAGTTGATGTCCTCCTCAAACATTTTCTCTATCTTGGCCAGGTGTATCTCAGTAAACAGCTGGGACCCAGGCTGGAGGTCGGGCACCTGGCTAAGGGTGATGGATGGTGTTGGGGAGCTAACAGCCTCCTTGTTCTGGAAGCCATGTGGGACAGACAGCTGGAACGAATATAACAAGAACCAGGGACTGAGTGTTTCAATTTCCTGAGCCAAACATTTTCAGCACATGATTTAAAGAGAGACTCTTTGAGAAAGAACAAGGTAAGTAGTGTTATGATGGTACTGACAGAAACGCATAATTCTTTTTTATTATTATACTTTAAGTTCTAGGGTACATATGCACAACGTGCAGGTTTGTTACATAGGTATACATGTGCCATGTTGGTGTGCTGCACCCATTAACTCGTCATTTAGATTAGGTATATATCCTAATGCTATCCCTCCCCCCGCCCCCCACCCCATGACAGGCCCTGGTGTGTGATGTTCCCCACCCTGTGTCCAAGTGTTCTCATTGTTCAATTCCCACCTATGAGTGAGAACATGCAGTGTTTGGTTTTCTGTCCTTGTGATAGTTTGCTCAGAATGATGGTTTCCAGCTTCATCCATGTCCCTACAAAGGACATGAACTCATCCTTTTTTATGGCTGCATAGTATTCCATGGAGAAACACATAATTCTTTTTTGTTTTGTTTTTTTTTTTTGAGACGGAGTCTCGCTCTGTGGCCCAGGCTGGAGTGTAGTGGTGCGATCTCAGCTCACTGCAAGCTCCGCCTCCCGGGTTCCCGCCATTCTCCCGCCTCAGCCTCCGAATAGCTGGGACTACAGGCGCCGCCGCCACGCCCGGCTAGTTTTTTTTTTTTTTTTTTTTGTATTTTTAGTAGAGACGGGGTTTCACCGTGTTAGCCAGGATGGTCTCGATCTCCTGACCTCGTGATCCACTCGCCTCGGCCTCCCAAAGTGCTGGGATTACAGGCTTGAGCCACCGCGCCCAGCCGAAACACATAATTCTTAACCATTTTTAGACCTAAGAAGATAAAGAAAAATCTGGACTCTCCTGACTTTGGAGAGGGAACCATTGCTCCCCTTTTGCAGATGCCACAGGTGAGGCTCAAGGAGGATACAGCCAAGTCCTACCTTACTCATAACGGGGTGTTCATTTATAAGGGACCTCAGTTCAGTAACTATATCATTTCAAATCTTCAGTGGTCAGAATTCATGACCCCAGGGGGCTGGGCGCGGTGGCTCAAGCCTGTAATCCCAGCACTTTGGGAAGCCGAGGAGGGCGGATCATTTGAGGTCAGGAGTTTGAGACCAGCCTGACCAACATGGTAGAAACCCATCTCTACTAAAAATACAAAAACATTAGCCAGGTGTGGTGGCGTGTGCCTGTAGTCCCAGCTACTCAGGAGGCTGAGGCAGGAGAATCACTTGAACCCAGGAGGTGGAGGTTGCAGTGAGCTGAGATTGTGCCACTGCATTCCAGCCTGGGCAACAGAGCAAGACTCCTTCTCAAAAAAAAAAAAAAAAAAAAAAAAGATCCCAAGGAATCCAGCTCCATTTTCCCTAATTTGACCTGGTCCTGACCAGTCCAGATGTCCCATCTGGGTCAGATAAGCTCACCTGCCCCACCCCTGGCCTTGCTGCCAACACACCAATGCTCAGACACCTCCACTGGGGGTTCTCCCTCACTTCCCCCTTCTACTCCTCCTTCTCAGATCCCCCCAAAAGCCTTCCCCACCCCTCTAGGCCTCATGATGCTTCCTCTCATCACCCCTCTGTGAGACTCATACAGATACTTAGCATAATGTGTCAGGTCACCAAAGCTCAGGCCATCAAAGGCTGCCTCCCCTAAGATTCCAAACAAGGACAATTAGACGACCGCAGTGCTGCTCACTGAGACACATTGCTTTGGGCCTTGGGAAGTTGAGAAGACTTTAGTTCAAAAAGACAAGAGACAAGGGATTGAACTGCTCACTCTCCCCACCTTAGCCCCAACTAAAGAGCAAATGTGCTCATCCTCCTGTGACCTTTCATTCATTTGCCAAGGGTCTACACACATTGACTGAGTGCCAGGCACTGTGGATACAGCACTGTGGATACACTGTGAACACAGTGAGGGTCCCTGCCTCCATGGAGCCCAACAGAGGAGCAAGTGAAAGCTCTCACCACCCTCCCAGGTCCCAGATTAGAAATCTCAGTACCACCTTCAGCTCTTCCCTCTTCCTCCTATGCATTCTACTGTCCCTCCAGTTAATTATTCCTGGGATCCATCACCTACATATAAGCCTCCTCTCCCACACCCCTGCTCGCCTCGAACTCTAGTCTTTTGCTGGGACAAGTACAATGACCACCACTAACTGAGACTGGAGTTCGGCCTTCTCTTCCCATCCACCTCCCAATGCTGGCACCAGTCATCTTTCTAGGCAGCAAGTTTTTTTTTTTTTTTTAAACAGAGTCTCACTCTGTCACCCAGCTAGAGTGTGGCGTGATCTCGGCTCACTGCAACCTCTGCCTCCTGGGTTCAAGTGATTCTCCTGTCTCAGCCTTTCAAGTAGCTGGGACTACAGGCATGAGCCACCACACCCAGCTAATTTCTTGTATTTTTAGTAGAGTCAGGGTTTCGCCATGTTGACCAGGCTGGCCTTGAACTCCTGACCTCAGGTGATCCTCCTGCCTCAGCCTCCCAAAGTGCTGGGATTACAGGCATGGGCCACCACACCTGGCTTCTAGGCAGCAAATCTGATCAATGATTTTACTCTGCCTCTGATACTCTTCACCCCAACTCCTTAGTGTAGCATTCAAAACACTTCCTAACCAGCTCTGACCTATCTTTCTAGTTTCAAGCATGCACCATGTTCCAGGCACACCACCTGCTCCCACCATCCCCAAGCCCAGCAAGCATTCTGTGCTTACTCACATTGTCTCCCATATACAATCCAGCCCGTCTCCCTCAGAGGTGAACCCCTACCCACTCTTCAGACTCTCGCTCAAATGGAACCTCCCCCCCAGGAGCTCTTCCATAACTTTCAGATGACAGTCATCACTGCCACCTCCATATTCCCAGGTCTTTGTTCATATCTGCCCCTCAAGGCACAGTAAGTGTGCATGTCTGTCCATACATGTAGGCAGCAAGCCACGAGGGGAAGCACACGGCTACAGAGCCCCAGAGCTCTGGGTTGGAATTCTGTCTGGCTCCCCCACTTACAGGCTATTTTAACTTAGGCATATCACATCATTCTCTGAGCCACAGGTTTCCTCATCTGCAAAACAGAGAGACACAGTCCCTACCTTGCAGGGTTGTGGTTGAGACCTAAATGACACCTGAATACATGTGAAGCCCTAGTAAACTGTAATTACACAATAAATGACAGCTCTTGTTATTACTCCTTGTCTCATAGTGAGCTCTTCAAAGACAAGGGCATGTTTAACTTAATCTTAATCTAATTTGTATTAATTATCTCTATATTCCCCAGCCCCAAGCACATAACAGACAATACATACCTGGCTTGATAAAAACTCTTACAGCCCATCCCACCATTATCACAACCTGCTGGACAAAATTAAGTAGAGAAGTGGAGTCCATGTACAGACCGTACATCAGGGGGCTCGGGTGTGTTGCATTTGACTCACGTAGCTTGTTTTGTTTTTTTAGAGACAGGGTCTCACTTTGTTGCCCAGGATAAGTGCAATGGCGAGATCATAGCTGACTGCAGCCTTGACCTCCCAGGCTCAAGCAATCCTCCCACCTCAGCCTCTGGAGTAGCTGGGACGACAGGCATGTGCCACCACGCCCAACTAATTTTTTTTTTACTTTTTGTAGAGATGGGGTTTCACTATGTTGCCCAGGCAGGTCTCAAACTCCTGGGCTCAGCGATCCTCCTACCTTCGACCCACAAAGTACTGGGATTACAGGTGTTAGCCACCATACCCAGTTTCAGGCAGCACTTTAAAAGTACACTTAGGTCAGGTGTGGTGGCTCATGCCTGTAATCCCAGCACTTTGGAAGGCCAAGGCGGGCAGATCATGAGGTGAGGAGTTCGAGACCAGCCTGGCCAACATGGTGAAACCCTGTCTCTGCTAAAAATACAAAAATCACACCTGTAATCCTAGCTACTCAGGAGGCTGAGGCAGGATAATTGCTTGAACCCGGGAAGCGGAGGTTGCAGTGAGCCGAGATGGTGCAACTGCCCTCCAGCCTGGGTGACAGAGTAAGACTCTGTCTCAAAAAACAAAAAAAAAAGTACACTTAAGTTACCTGCCCGGTAAATATCTGAGTATGCAACCCCCTCCCCGATGCAGAAACCACTGTACTTCCATGCTGGTCAGTGAGGTTTTGGGTGACTCTGGAATGCCCCACCCTTTATTAGTTCAGATAATTGTCTTACCTTTTGGAGTTGAGGGATCTCTGCTAAGTCTTCAGAAGACATTAGTCTTGACCTAGAATACGGAATCATAGTCAACTTAACTCCAGTCGCTGTAAGGACCACATGGAAGGTTGACTTAGCCAGGTCACAAAAAGGTGGAAAAGAAGTCAAGCTCAAGGGAGAGGGTGGTTGCCCCTTGCCCATGGACACTCCCAGCAAGCATTTGATGAGCATCCCTTTTCCCAGAGATTTCTCCAGCAAAAAGCTTTTGCTAAGCTTGCACCTGAGCCTTTCTTCCCCTGATAGACAGGAGTTGTCCTGCAGAAGCCATAGGGTTTCACAAGTTTCTTTACTCCTGACTTAATGCCAGAGGCTTTCTAAAGGGGATCACACTTTCTACAGAAGTAGAAGAATCTTAGGAGGCCATGTGGTAGTACAAGTACAATAAACAGATTAGAAAAATGAGGGCCCCTCATTTCCGCTGCATATACCCTCCCCACCCGCCTTCCAGTGCCCTTGCAAGTCAGGACTTCGGGAGAGCAAATAGAACAGAGCTCTGCTCTGGGAATATAAAAGGAACGTTTCTATTGGGTCAGCAAGGCCTCCATATGATAGATGATAGAGTTTTGTTAGGGTCTTTGGAGCACCAATCCACCTTGTCAGCAAGTCCCACCAGGCAAGAGTCCAGAGGGCACTCTAGGATGGCAGGGGGACAGCCAAGAAATAGTTAAGCCCAGGACATGCACAGGAGACAGACCAAGTGTTGACCTGAAGGGCCCTGGGGGCAGAAGGGAGGGAGAAATCATGGGAGAGAAGAAAAAAACAATTGGCAGCAGAAAGTAGAATCTTCAATACCTGGCCAGACAGTCTGAACAAAATGAAGGGCAACTATGAAAGTTCACCAGCAGCCAGGTGCAGTGACTCACACCTGTAATCCCAGCACTTTGGGAGGCCAAGGCGGAAGGATCACCTGAGGTCAGGAGTTCAAATGAGACCAGCCTAACATGGTGAAACCCTGTATCTACTAAAAATACAAAAAATTAGCCAGGTGTGGTGGCAGGTTCCTGTAATCCCAGCTACTTGGGAGGCTGAGGCAGGAGGATTGCTTGAACCTGGGAGGCAGAGGTTGCAGTGAGCCAAGATCGAGCCATTATACTCCAGCATGGGCGACAAGAACAAGACTCTGTCTCAAAAAAATAAAAAATAAAATTCATCAGCACAAGCTGGAGGGAGAAGACTGAACGGTACCCAAGAATGCTCTAATCTAGCAGTGTCTTGGCAACAGCTCACACCTAAGGACCAAAGGAGAGAGGACAGCCTAAAGGAAGGAGATTTGGAAGCCAAGAACCAAGTTAACAGAAATGCCAGAACCACTTCCAGAAAAAGGAGCAAGGAGGGGAAGTGGTTTAGTGCATGTGATACTAGGCCGTCCAGTTAGGAATAAACACACAGGCCAAGGCAGGAGGATCACTTGCATCCAGGAGTTTGAGACCAGACTGGGCAACACTGAGACCCCACTTCTACAAAAAATCCAAAATTAGCCAGGTGTGGTGGCACACACCTACATGCCCAGCTACTCAGGAGGCTGAGGTGGGAGAACTGCTTGAGCCCAGGAGGTTGAGGCTGCAGAGAGCTGAGATCGTACCACTACACTCCAGCCTAGATGACAGAGTGAGACCCTGTCTCAAAAAAAGAAAAGAAATAATAAAAACAAATACCTGGAAATCTGGGGACTGAAACTTGAGGAGTGGCTACAGAAAGAGGGAGAAACACACAAGACAGCTAGGAGAATGGGATGCTACAAAGTGAGCTAAGGTGATAAGGGAAAGAAATGGCCATTGAAAAAGGCAATTAAGAGGTTACCAGTGAAAAAGCTGAAGTGTATGTAAAATGTTAAGTCCATTTCTGTTAAGAATATATGCATGTACATGTTGGCACATGCATAAAAAAAGCGCCTGGAAACATATACTCCAAAATTAATGGCAGTCATCTCTGGCAGGTGAGATTATGGAAGATGTTTATAGCCGAAATCATGCAATTCTGATTTTTAATTAAAAAAGGGTTCATGGCAATCTTTTGAGATAGGGTCTTGCTATGTTGCCCAAGCTGGTTTTGCACTCCTGGGCTCAGCTGATCCTCCCACCTCAGCCTCCCAAGTGGCTGGGACAACAGGCACATGCCACCACACCAGGCTCATGGCAATCTTTAAAATGTGTTTCAATGGCTGGGCGCAGTGGCTCATACCTGTAATCCTAGCACTTTGGGAGGCTGAGATGGGCAGATTACCTGAGATTGAGAGTTCAAGAACCAGCCTGACCAACATGGAGAAACCCTGTCTCTACTAAAAATACAAAATTAGCTGGGTGTGGTGGTGGATGCCTGTAATCCCAGCTACTCAGGAGGCTGAGGCAGGAGAACCGCTTGAACCTGGGAGGTGGAGGTTGCGGTGAGCTGAGATCACACCATTGTGCTCCAGCCTGGGCAACAAGAACACAACTCCGTCTCAAAAAAATAAAATAAAATGTGTTTCATTGGAGTGGGTAGGATGGTGGGTACTAATTGAAATGACTCCTTTGTGAAAGGACACTGTTGAAGAGTGATTGCTGCAGCATCATTCATAGGAGCAAAAACCAAAAGTGAACCATTTAAGAGAAATGAATGAATCAGTGCACCTGCACCTAGGACATCACCCAAACATCAGAAGGATGAATCTGACCTCCAGCAGCTAAGAGAGATTTCCATGAAGTACTAATAAGAAAAGCAAGATGCAGGCCAGGCACAGTGGCTCACATCTGTAATGCCAACACTTTGGGAGGCCAAGGCAGAACGATCACTTGAGTCCAGGAGTTTGGGACCAGCCTGGGCAACATGGTGAAACCCTATCTGTACAAAACATACAAAAAATGAGCTGGGTACGGTGGCACTCACCTGTAGTCCCAGCTACTCAAGGCAGTGAGGTGGGAGGATTACCTGCATCCAGGAGTTCGAGGCTGCAGTGGACTGTAATCACAACACTGCACTCTGGGGCCTGGGTGACACAATGAGACCTTATCTCAAAAAACAACAACAACAAAAAAAAACAAGATGCAGAAAAGGTGCATAGCATGATGCCAATTTTTATAGAAGAATGAAAAAACAGGCTGGGCACAATGGCTTACGTCTGTAATCCCAGCTACTTGGGAGACTGAGGCACAAGAATCGCTTGAACCCAGGAGGTGGAGGTTGCAGTGAGTTAAGACTGTGCCATTACGCTCCAGCCTATGCGAAAGAGTAAGACTCCATCTCAAAAAAGAAAAAAAAAAAAGTTACCACCATCAGCAATGGGGCAAAATTACATCCTCTGATCCGATACATGGAGGGCACATTGCTTCAGCAGTATTACTGCCAAAAAAACTACATCTGAATCTAATCATAAGGAAACAGACAAACCCAAATTACAGAATATTCTACAAAATAACTTTTTTTTTTTTTTTTTGAGTCTCTGTCACATGGGCTAGAGTGCAGTAGCTCAATCTTGGCTCACTGCAACCTCCACTTCCCAGGTTCTGATGATTCTCATGCTTCAGCCTCCTCAGTAGCTGGGATTATAGATGCCCGTCACCACGCCCGGCTAACTTTTGTATTTTTAGTAGAGACAGAGTTTCTCCATGTTGGCCAGGCTGGTCTCAAACTCCCTGGCCTCAAGTGCTTTCTGCCTGCCTTAGCTTCCCAAAGTGCTGGGATTACAGGTGTGAGTCACCACACCTGGTCAAAATAAAATGCCACGTAAACCAAAGAAAGGCCAAGGAACTGTTAGAGATGAAAGGTGACTCGAGAGACCCAACAACTGGCTGGGCACAGTGGCTCACGCCTGTAATCCCAGCACTTTGGAGGCTGAGGCGGGCGGATCACGAGGTCAGGAGATGGAGACCATCCTGGCTAACAAGGTGAAACCCTGTATCTACTAAAAATACAAAAAATTAGCCAGGCGTGGTGGTGGGTGCCTGTAGTCCCAGCTACTCGGGAGGCTGAGACAGGAGAATGGCGTGAACCCAGGAGGCGCAGCTTGCAGTGAGCCGAGATTGCGCCACTGCGCTCCAGCCTGTGCGACAGAGCGAGACTCCATCTCAAAAAAATAAAATAAAAAATAAAACAAAAGAGAGACCCAACAACTAAAGGCAATGCACTATTCTGAATTGAATCCCAGATTGGGAAAAAACAAAAATGCTGCAAGGACTGTTATTCTCGGTGAAATTATGTAAAATTTGAACGTGGACTCTACATTATATTAATGTTTTCTGCTTTTGATAACTGTATTGTGGTTATGAGAATGTCCTTGTTCTCAGGAAATGTACACTTAAAAGTAGGAGTAAAAGGGCATGATGTCTGTAATTCTCAAATGGTTTAACAAATACATGTATAATAACACAAATGCAGCAAAATGTTCAGTTAGTCTAGACAAAGGGAAGTTCTTTGTAGTAGTCTTACAACTATTTATATATTTTTAATTATTTCAAAACTAAACGTTTTGTAAGAGAAATGTCTTTCACCAGGAGAAAGTGGTTCTATGTATGTTCATGAACAGAGGTAAAATGCCAAGTGGAAAAAAAAATGCTGGTTGCTGGCAAAAGAGACCACCCAAAAGAAAAGGGCAGGAGTAAGAGGCGAGAGGCCAAGACAAGTACCATTCCTCCAACTCGGAAGGGAAGGAAGGGAAGGCTGAGATATAAAACTCAGTTGATATTTAGAATTGGAGAACAGGTCAGGTCAGAAGTCACACCCATCTGCCTCAATCTGTTCCCTGAAGTTGACCTGTCCGGAGCTTATGGAAGAGGGGAAGAGCAAGGCAAGTGGGGAGATTACCACCTGGAACAGGGGTGAGAATTCAGAGCAGCCACTAGGGGAACATGCTAGGGATTAAAGGGGAATGAGTGGTTTGTAGGAATTTGTAGAGGCAGATGACTTAAGGATACGCGCATTGAAAGCCGGTCAGGACACAGGTTAAGAGCTGCTCTCCAGCCTTGGAGCTCAGGCAGAGGTCTTCAGCAGAGGTATTCAATCTTTGGGAGTGCAACTTTCACCCAACACCCTCACTCACCCTGACTCAATTTGATCTCCCCGGTTAATCTTGCTGGCAAAGTGCTATCACTTTCCAACTCCCATCTCAACAAAGACATCGGCAGCTGTTCCCAGTCCAAGACAGCTCCTTTATGAAGTCGAGATGGAACTCTGGGTCTGCTGGTCACATTTAGAACCAGGGAAATGAGACAGAATTCCATATGAAGAACATAAATGAAGCATCAGAACCCATCCCAACAAACCGTAATCACAGAACCATTTTTCATCCAATTTCTTTTATTGAAGAAGTTGAACTTACAGGAGACAGTGAAAGGAGCTACAGCACAAACAGTCAGGACAAACACAGATACAAAATAATACATAAAACAAGTAGCAGGAAACTGGAAGATGCCAGGGAGTCCTCTTAAAAAGCAGGGTTCGCCAAAACCAAAAGACCAACTGGCTCCAGGACAGTGAAAGGCACAGTGCCTCCTCTGCCCTCTGCGTAAGCTCCAATTGTTTGAAAATAAGGAGACAAGAGCGTTATGTGTGAAATGGGGGACTTACAAATCCAGACTTCAGGGCAGGCCTAGACTTGATGCAGCCACTGCAATCTTGATCCACGGCGCAATTCAGCAGACAAGCTGGTGAAAGGTAAGTGTCTCCAGAGATGTCAACCAGGGATGTGGATTCCAGATGTTAAAAGACACCCAGCTAAGTCACATTTCATGTGGAAGTGGATGTTTTCAAATGCTAAATGACTACCAAACAAAACATTCTCCCTGGGCCTTCACCTCTCAGAGAACACCAACATACAAAAACAAAAGTCTGTTCTCATTTCATCAATAATGGAGACAAAGAATTTTGTTAAGAGTGTAGAATTTTAAGAGTGGATGAATTAAAAAGTCAAAAAAAGGTGCAAAGGTCCTATAAATCAGGGTTTATTAGACTAGATATTAAGAAGGGTTTTTTTTAAAAAAAAAAAGGCTGATGGCCCTAAATATGAGTTTCCCATTGTTTCTTAGCTTAGTATATTCATTTTCCAATACAATTGTTAGCAAATCTTACAGCAGTTCCTGCCATTTTTCCAATAACACACATTAATCAAACGGTATATATTTTTCACTATAACCAATCTTCACTGATTAATACATTTATCAGTATTTTAATATGGCCTAAAATATGCTAAACTCTGTCACAATAAATATGTTTTTCCCTCCCTGGTGAGAAATATGAGTAAAAAAAGGAAAATACTAAGATGCATTCTACTTTTTAGTTAAAAGTTCAGAAAACTCCCACCTTTTTAAAAAAGAATGAAAATATGATCCTAAGTAACTCAGGTTAGAAAAACAGTAACAGGCCGGGCGCGGTGGCTCAAGCCTGTAATCCTAGCACTTTGGGAGGCCGAGACGGGCGGATCACAAGGTCAGGAGATCGAGACCACCCTGGCTAATACGGTGAAACCCCGTCTCTACTAAAGAATACAAAAAACTAGCCGGGCGACGAGGCGGGCGCCTGTAGTCCCAGCTACTTGGGAGGCTGAGGCAGGAGAATGGCATGAACATGGGAGGCGGAGCTTGCAGTGAGCTGAGATCCGGCCACCGCACTCCAGCCTGGGCGACAGAGCCAGACTCCGTCTCAAAAAAAAAAAAAAAAAAAAAAAAAAAGAAAAACAGTAACAGGGCCAGGTGCAAATGCCTATAATCCCAGCACTTTGGGAGGCTGAGGCAGGATGATCACTTGAGCCCAGGAGTTTGAGATCAGTCTGGGCAACATAGTGAGACCATGTCCCTATTAAAAAAAAAAAAAAAATTAAAAAGAGAAAAAAGCAGTAACAATAAAACAAGTGGGAAGGAGGACATTTAGAAGAAAAATCTCCTAGATAAACCTCTGCACAAAAATAATTTTGGAAAAAAGTTAGAAGTCCTACCTGAGATTAATTCAGGCATCACTTGCTAATGCTAAGGAAATTCTGACTGGAAGGGAGCAACTCAGGGGGCCAAGAGCCACACTAACAGACGCAATCACCTGCCCTAGAGAAGGTGCTTCCTCACACTCCCACTTAGCTGCAATGCCAATACCGTCCTTTCAAGCCTCAACCCTACGATTTTAAGATATCAAAACTTGTATCCTTCTTCAGCTCTACGTAATTTGTCAAAAATTTCAACACGCAACTCTATAGCCAAAAAGAGAGCCTTTTTCTTTTTCAAACAAAAATAAACACGAGAGAAGTCACTGACTGCTAAAACTAGCAGGGACCCTCAAGATTGGTATCACAGGATCACACCTTCACCTGGCAGTAGTAGGTTGAGGTCAGTAACTCAGCTCACATGACATTTAAAACCACACAACACTACCCAACAGAGTTACAGGTTCAGATGCCAATGGTTTCAAAAAACCATGATTCAGGCCAGGCGCGGTGGTTCACGCCTGTAATCCCAGCACTTTGGGAGGCCAAGGCAGGTGGATCACGAGGTCAGGAGTTTGAGACCAGCCTGACCAACACGGTGAAACCCCGTTTCTACTAAAAATACAAAAATTAGCCGGGCATGGTGGTGGCATGCGCCTGTAATCCCAGTTACTCAGGAGGCTGAGGCAGGAGAGTCACTTGAACCTGGGAGACGGAGGTTGCAGTAAGCCGAGATCGCACCACTGCACTCCAGCCTGGGCAAAAACAGCAACGCTCCGTCTCAAAAAGAAAAAAAAAAAAAGATTCCAGAAAAAGGCAGATTCTCAAGTGTTCAGCACCTACTTTAAAAAAAAAAAAAAAAAAAAAAAGGCACTTCTTGGCCAGGAATGGTGGAGGACTGCTTGAGTCCAGGAGTTTGAGACCAGCCTAGGGAACATAGCCAGACCTTGTCTCTACAAAAATAAAAAAAAAAAAAAAACTGAGCAGTTCCAGCTGCTTGGGAGGCTGAGGTGGGAGAACCACTTGAGCCGGGGAAATCGAGGTTGCAGTGAGCCATGATCATGCCACTGCACTCCAGCCTGGATGACAGAGCAAGACCCTGCCTGGAAAACAACAACAACAAAAAGCACTTCTTAATGACTGGGGAAAATATTAAATATTAGGTTAGAGAGTTAAAGACTCTTAGAAATTTTAAAGAATAAATGTAGGCTGGGCGCGGTGGCTCAAGCCTGTAATCCCAGCACTTTGGGAGGCCGAGACGGGCAGATCACGAGGTCAGGAGATCGAGACCATCCTGGCTAACACGGTGAAACCCCGTCTCTACTAAAAAATACAAAAAACTAGCCGGGCGCGTTGGCGGGCACCTGTAGTCCCAGCTACTCGGGAGGCTGAGGCAGGAGAATGGCGTGAACCCGGGAGGTGGAGCTTGCAGTGAGCTGAGATCCGGCCACTGCACTCCAGCCTGGGCGACAGAGCGAGACTCCGTCTCAAAAAAAAAAAAAAGAATAAATGTATTTCACTCAACACTGAATCTTAAAATTACTTCTTCTTCAAACCAGGAACGGTGGCTCAGGCCTGTAATCCCAGCACTTTGGGAGGCCGAGGAGGGCAGATCACTTAAAAGCTCAGGAGTTGGAGACCAGCCTGGATAGCATAGTGAAACCCCATCCCCACCAAAAAAAAAGAGAAAATTATTACTTCCTCTCTCAGCCTTCAAAATTAAGGAGGAGGGAGGGACAAATTGGGGTATCCCATAGCTGCCGGCAAAAAACACAATAGCTTATTCCATTCTCCCAAGCAGGATTTAAAATTTCAAAGTGAGGGCCGGGCGCGGTGGCTCAAGCCTGTAATCCCAGCACTTTGGGAGGCCGAGACGGGCGGATCACGAGGTCAGGAGATCGAGACCATCCTGGCTAACACGGTGAAACCCTGTCTCTACTAAAAAATACAAAAAAACCTAGCCAGGAGAGGTGGCGGGCGCCTGTAGTCCCAGCTACTCCGGAGGCTGAGGCAGGAGAATGGCGTAAACCTGGGAGGCGGAGCTTGCAGTGAGCTGAGAACCGGCCACTGCACTCTAGCCCAGGCGACAGAGCATGACTCCATCTCAAAAAAAAAAAAAGAAAAAATTCAAAGTGAAAACAGCAGTCATATATAATTATACATGCTTAACTCTCTCACATTTTGTAGAAAAACACACAAAACACCCAAAAATAAAAAACAGAAAAAAGAATGTATCAGGTTAGAAAATTTAAGTAGAATGCCAAAATCCAGATGACCTTGAAGTTTTGCTGGATCTTAAAATCACTAGAACTACTTCAAAATATATAAACAGGCCCCATTATGAAAAATATGAATATGAACATGATAAATAAGTGAGAGGAAAGGAAAACTCATCACTGAGATAAACCATGACAGGTCCTGGGTAAAACATATTTAGATAATTCGGGGATGGAGGTACTAGAATTAGCAAGGCCCTCTCTGCAGCTTGCAACCTGTGGGGAAAAAGCCAGACAGGTGGTAGGCCACTTGTATTATTCCTCCGGCCAAAGCCTCCTCTTTCGGAGTCAAAACCAAAAGTAGTTGAGACACTGTGCTTTTCTATCAAAATCGCCCTTCACTGGTGAAAATTAGCTTCCACTGGCAACATTTGCTGGGAACGAGGCACTCTCCCCCTCTTTCTTGTTCCAGTATCCTACTGATTTTTACAGACCTCTGTAACTTTTTCTGAACCAGGACTCAACTCCTCACTGAGCCAATGAAAAGCCATGCTCTGCAGACTTCAGATGCAGGATCTAGCAGAGGACTCTGGTCTTAACTCCCGGTCCATGGCATTCCACTTACAGCACTGTCTCCCTCATTTATTTCAGTAAAGGTCAGAGGTGGGTGCCAGCCCCACACCCCCTTCATATGTTCAGTCTACCCACTTGTATGCTTGACCTTGGACTTCACTTCAATACTCTGCATTGCAATTTGTGAATCATCCATTAAGGCTAAATCTTAAAAACTAATCTCTGTCTCCACTGGAGACATAGTAACTAGTAAGTGCCACAAATCCAGCTTTTTAAGATTTACCCTGATAGACCGACTCTCACCCAACAAAAGCTTCCCACATCCCACTCTACCACCAAAACAGAAAGTAAATGAAAGGCTCAGTAGATGGAATAAATTACTCTTCCTCCTCTGCCTCATACCTACACCCAGCCTCACCAACAATCTCCTCAGACTGCAAAAAGACACTCAAAGTAAACTAGGAAAAACCTAAGGTAGAAATTTTTAAAAAGTAAATAAGGCAAGACAAATAGAATTCCAAACTGCCTTTATATATATATATTTTATCTTTTAAACACAGACAGGGTCTCTTGCTATGTTGCTCAGGCTAGTTTCAAACTCCTGGGCTCAAGCAGTCCTCCTGCACTGGCCTCCCAAAGTGCTGGGATTACAGGCATGAGCCCCGACACCCAGCCCCAAACTACTGATAGGTCATTTTACAATTATAAATTATCTCTTGATGCCACTTATAAAGTTCTAGGCATTGGTGGGTAACCTGGTTTGCTTTCAGATGGTCACAGGACAAAGAACTGCCTCTCCTCACACTCAGAAACATGTCTATGAAGGCCATTTCCATTTCACATTTCAGAACCTGAGAGCCTCTAATACAAGGAAACTCCGAGAGTTAAATTTTGATACACACACACACACACACACACACACACACACACACACACACACACCCCTCTCAAGATTTAAGGTTCTAGATTGAGGAGCCTAGAAATTTGACTCTAAGGCTTGACCTGCTCACCTAGATAACCAAATTAATGAAGCTGCCGGATACAACCTCAATAAAGAGAAAGCTTCTGTACTCCAGGGACTAAGGTAACATTACTTTCCAAATCAGATTAAGCCAAAGGGGAAACAGACAGACCTTCACAAGTTACAGCTATGTAACAATTTGAGCCAGGCCCAGTGACTCACACTTGTAATCCCAGCATTTTGGGAGGCAGAGATGGATGAATTGTTTGAGCCCAGGGGTTCAAGACCAGCCTGCAATACAGCAAACCCCATCTCTACAAAAAAATACAAAAAAACTGGCCAGGCGCGGTGGCTCACGCCTGTAATCCCAGCACTTTGGGAGGCCGAGGCAGGTGGATCACCTGAGGTCAGGAGTTCCAGACCAGCCTGGCTAACATGGCAAAACCCCGTCTCTACTAAAAATACAAAAATTAGCTGGGCGTGGTGGTGGGCGCCTGTAATCCCAGCTACTCTCGGGGCTGAGGCAGGTGACTCGCTTGAACCCAGGAGGCGGAGGTTGCAGTGAACCAAAATGGCGACACTGTACTCCAACCTCGGCAACAAGAACGAAACTCTATGTCTCAAAAAAAAAAAAAAATATATATATATATACACACACACACACACACACATATACAAAAATACAAAAAAATTAGACAATCAGGCATGGTGGTGTGCACTACAGTCTCAGCTACTAGGGAGGCTGGGGTAGGAGGATAGCTTGAGCCCAGGAAGTTGAAGCTGCCATGAGCCATGACTGTGCCACTGCACTCCAGCCTGGGTGACAGGAGACCCTGTCTCAAAAAACAAACAAAAAAAAGATACATAATTTGGCTGAAGTCATCTAGGTTAATGGTTCTAACTAAAGTCAAGTTCAGTGTAAAAGTACAGAATTCCTTCAGACTTTTAGAGAAAACTGAACATTCTGTTATACCCTCGCATGTGAAAATGAAGAGAAAAAAAGCAGCAAGCGTCATGAAGATACAGAAATAAATATGAATTCATCTGGTTTTGACATTTTACAAACTAAATGTGTGAATTCAAAAGTATGATATCAAGCCAGGAGTGGTGGCTCACACCTGTAATCCCAGCAAAGTGCTGGGAGGCCAAGACAGGTGGATCACTTGAGGCCAAGAGTTCGAGACTAGCTTGGCAAAACCCCACCTCTACTGAAAATACAAGAATTAGCCAGGCGTGGTGGCACAGGCCTGTAATCCCAGCTACTTGGGAGGCTGAGGCACGGGAACTGCTTCATTCCAGGAGGTGGAGGTTGCAGTGAGCCAAGATCATGCCACTGCACTCCAGCCTGGGTGACAGAGCAAGATTCCGTTTCAAAAAAAAAAAAAAAAAAAAAAAAAAAGACATATTACAACAGTGCCAGACCAGAAAAATGACGGGTAGTTCAAAACCCTGATCACAGACTGAGGTTCAGCTCGTTTCAAAGCAATGTTCTCTGTTGTCAACAGTCAGATTTGGGTCACCCACATGCTAGCAAGCTAATCTGATTAGGCTGATCAGGCCTAAAGCTTGGATTTTTATTTGTGGACTTTGCAATGAACTATGGTCAACGTCGCAAAAGGAGTTCTTTATACTCAATCTTCTGAAACAATCCTTAAAAGAAAAATGTTTCCTTTTCAAAACCCTTCACATTCTAGAGAGCAAACCTTGAAGAAAATATGGGTTTTTTAATCAATGAATCTGAGACACTGAATCTTCATTTAAAAGAAAACAAAAACAGGATAAACGTAACCGCCTGAAGACAGAAGGGAGTTCTACTTGTCCATACTACCATGCTGAAAAGGAAATACTAAAAGAACATGTTACGTATTTTTCAAAATACCCAAAACCTGTCTCAAGGAATGCCCTTCCGAATTCTCAGAATACAAAAGCCCTGTCCTAAGCTTTTTCTAATCTATAAACAGAATTTCAGACCGGATCCAAAAAACTTGTGCCATAAATAATGCCTCTTGTCTGTACAGAGCTTTCTAGCTTTGTAGTTGTTTTTCTTTTTTTTTCTTCTTCTGTCCATCAGCTCCTTCTAATCTCAGCAAGTACTCAGTGAGGGAGGCACTTCAGCCAAAATCATCATCTCTGTCTTGTAGGTAAAAACAGAGAAGTCAAACAGCTCAACACTCACGAAGCAGGAGAGACCTGCAAGAGGACTCAAGTCTGAATTATTATTTAAAACTGCAGACATATAGATAAGGCCCAAATTAAAATGCAGGTTTTCAACCTCCCAACTAAGAATCTAAGGTGATGAACTTTTATAAATACATTATGTCAAACAAGTTCCCCGTGTGATTCTGAAGCCCATCAGTTTGAGAATCACCAGAATGAACAATGATTCAAATCCAGCCAGAGAACCCATGTGTTTACCTATCCTTCATGAAACACAGAACCTGCCAAGCAAACCAAGCAGCAAAGACTGTATGTGCTTCAAATTCAAGAGCCAGGTCAATGCACTTGGTCAGACACCCACAGTATCGGCTTCTCTCCTTACCAAGGTAACTTCTCAGTTGGCAGTAGCCAACAGTATCTTCACAAACTCCTTGCACTCCTGGAAGGTACCTTCTTGTAGATGACCAATACATATGGTGTCAAATTCCTTCTGAAGGTACTTAACACTTTAAGGCAGGTATCATACCATTAACTATGGGTGCAGCCCTTATCAAGATCAGCAGGTTAGATTTATAGAGCATCCATAACCATGACTCTACTTATCCTACAACACACTACCTCTGCCCATTTAACTTTGACTGAAAATGGCAGCAAGTCTCCTTTTGAACTCATTTCTAATGGCACAGAATTTTATAAGGGAGAAAAAAATAGTGACAATTTTAGATTATTTTATAGATTGAGATCATGTTAACTGCCTTTGAAACATAATTTCAGGGCTGGGTGCAATGGCTCACACCTGTAATCCCAGCACTTTAGGAGGCCAAAGTGGGAGGATCACTTGAGCCCAGGAGTTCAAGACCAGCTTGGGCAACATAAGGGGACCCCATCTCTACAAAAAACACAAAGTTTAGTTGGGCACGGTGGTGCGCGCCCGTGGTCCCCACTACTCACAAGGCTGAGGTGGGAGAATTGCTTGAACCCAAGAGGTCAAGGCTGCAGTGAGCCAGGATCACGCCACTGTACTCCAGACTGGGCAACAGAGGGAGACCCTGTCTCAAAAAAGAAAGGAAGAAAGAACCACACCTTTAGAAAAAGCACACACAAAAAATCACCCCACGGTCATCTGCCAAGCACTGTCCTGCTATATTTCTCAGGAGGAAATGCCCTGAAAAGGCTTCACAGCAGATAGGCCAGGCCTTGGACTTCCGAGAAGAAAAACCTCTTATAGCAATGAGAATTTAAAAAGCAGGAGGCTGTGCAACATAATGTAAATGAAGAGAAAATAAGTCAGCTTAGAAATAAGCACATCTGGCCAAGCATAGTGGCTTACGCCTGTAATCCCAGCACTTTGGGAGGCCAAAGTGGGTGGATCACGAGGTCAGGAGTTCAAGACCAGCCTGGCCAAGATGGTGAAACCCCGTCTCTACTAAAAATACAAAAAAATTAGCTGGGCATGGTGGCAGGTGCCTATAATCCCAGCTACTTGGGAGGCTGAGGCAGAGAACTGTTTGAACCCAGGAGGCGGAGGCTGCAATGAGCCGAGATCATGCCACTGCACTCCAGCCTGGGTGACAGAGCAAGACTCCATCTCCAAAAAAAAAAAAATAAGAAG